>NC_091872.1:103623-149933 GCF_019399895.1 Cardiocondyla obscurior | reverse complement strand
CGTATTTGCGAACAAAATATATTCTTTACACCGAACTGGATGTGCGCTCCGCGCGCTACACCTCCGCAACACCGCCTGACCGTAAGCTGGCGCGTGCTGTATCGCGCATGGCGGCGTGGCGGCGGCCGCGGTTGCCGGTCGAGGTTTTCTTGACGCGTCCGGGCGCTAGGCCTGGCGGCGGTCCGAACATGTTCACTACTAATGAACGGTCGTAATCGAAGGATCCATATTTTCAAGCAGAATCTCGAGTTTCATTCTCGGTATACCTCCTCAAAATGTCGTACCTAGAGTGGTGATTTTTCGTTAGTGCGTGAATTCTCTGGAAGGTCGCGCCGACTTTGCGTCGATCTCTGTTTGAATTGGCGCAATGGTACGCAAGAATTGTCGAAACGCGTCATGAAAACCCACCCAGGTACGCCACCGTCGCGTGGTTTCGAACCACCTAATGCCTCCCCACGCAAAGTTCTGTAATCCATGTGACAAATGCTGTACCTCGAAAACCCAGCAACTTCTGTCAATTCGCCACTCGTTCCAGGAATCCTGCAGGCCTTCCTGTCAAACTGACAACCCCATTAATTTCAGGTTCCATGATTTTTACATTCTCCGCGGGCTGTTCGGTTCGCGTGTGTATGACCGGCGTCGCGTCACGACGGGCGGGACCGCCTGGGGTCTGAGTCACCTCAATCAAGCGCGGGTGTAAAGCCACGTGGCTTGGGACGGTCCCCAGCCGCGGTGAAAATACGCGTCCGGATGGTTTTTAGAACGTATTGACGGGCGCGGTGCTCACCCGCTGATCGTGCTACACGCGTCTACCCGTAGTTCCTCAGTTCGGTCGCAAGCTCGCTTTGATCGCAACCGAAGCCCGGGCATTCCAGGTAACAGACCTTAGGTCCCGCTGGGCGCCGCTGAACGACCTGTCCGCGTTAGTCTGAATAACGCATTGAGCTATTGCGGACGCTCGTCGGATCACAAGGATCGAGTAAATGAGGTCGAACACCAGACTGAATTAATTAACAAAGAAATGATTTATTCTTTAACAACGACGCGTTTCGCTTAGTCAAGCGACGCTTCGATGATATATACAATAAAATACGACAAAATGCGAATATGCGTACGGCGTGCAGATACAATGCCAGTGGTGAAGTCGGCCTCGATCGCGATCGATATAACGCGTGCGCTATATGCAGGCTCGCGATATCGCAGACACACCACGCAGAGGCGCGTAGCGGCGCGAAATCTCCGTGGCGCGGTGGAAACGGCGCGTAATGTTTTCCCTGAATCAACTCACTTTTCAGCGACTGGTGATACCGCGGCTGCGCGCGGAATAGTGGGCGGCTTCTACGCCGCGGATCGTAGGTTCAAGATCAACCCGCTTCCCGCGGACCCGGGATGAGGACGTATGTGGTTGCAAGGATTATAGCGCCCCGTGCTGCTAGATCGCGATACAATTCATTCCAGTGGTATGGTCGAAAATACTGATATAGCGTGGTGACTGTTAGACGCATGCGCGTGGTTGCGATGCACCTTGCCAGGTGTCGTTTAGCCAATAGGCTTTGGTTTAGAGGTGGCGAGATCTCCACCCCGTGGATCACGCGACTTCAGTGATTGGATCTCCACAGGCCCGGTCTTCCTTCTGCATCAGATCTAGGATCGATATCCTCGAAGGAGGCGGAGTTGGCTCCACCCCACGAGCTAGTCGCAGTTCGGTCAGAGTCAACGAGAGGGATTGCGATGCTCAGGATCTCTGGCCGAGACGAAGTTCGCTTCACCTCGTAAGCCAGGCTCTTAGGACGGATGTTCGCTCGAGAGCGAACGGACAGGCTCTGTCCTGCTGAGTCCTTATGCCGACTTTATATGTAAAAAAGTGACGCGCAGGTTGCCGGGGCTCAGCGGCAGCGGACGTGTCCCGCACGGCGCCGAGGCCCGGGATGGCGCGCTCTCGGAAACGACGGGCCGTGCGGATGGATGAGCTGCGAACGGCTGCACGCCAGCGCTGCCGTGCCAGGTCGGCGCAGATACAATTATAAAGTTTGGGCGCACCGCGCCCCGTCCCCGACGGTGTTAAACCGACGGCCGGCGCCGTTGTTGTGGGCTGACCATCGCCGCGCACCAGAGCCACTGTGACGAACGTGATTGGAGACGTCGTTGGACAGAATACGAAGGTAATAAAACGCTTACGGTGAACGCGGTAATTATGCGTAACGCGCGATTGGCGGCCGCGGTGACGATACGCGGGATTCATGACGGCGGCTGTTACAAGTTTTCGCTGGCAACCGCCTAGATAACGTCCAACGGATCAAAAATACGGCGCTGAACGTCTTCTCAGTGCGTTTGTAGTTCGGTGGGGCCTGATCGATGCACGCGACGCGGGGACGCGGTGAATGCACTGACCGTGGCATCGCGACGCTGAACAAGGCTGATGTCGATAATTTGGACAACCGTTTCAGGCGGCAGTTTGAGACTGGGCCGAGGCGTGGAGAGCTCTCCACCCCGGCTGCGCAACGGTGGTAAAGGATATTTGCTTTGGCAACCGGATCAGATCCCGGATCGAGGATCACCTGAAGAAGGCAAAGGCGCCACCCCAATGCAGAGCCGGTCCACGAATCGAGAACGTTTTGCTGCTGGGTAAACGACCTCGGCGGGAAAAGCGTCAGAGCACTGATCAAGGGAGTTTGCTCCACCTCAAGAGCTCTGTTGCTCCAGGAGCTGACATCTGATGTTTGCTGCGAGGGTGAACGAAACAGAATGAAAGCGACTTTTTCCGAATCGCTTTATCTGTGGTACATGACGTCTGGGGTATCTGGTGACAGAGCTGGTATTATATTCCTAGCAGGTGTGATGTTGAGATGGGACGGTCTGATGATGTGCAGCCATATACCGTTCAAAATAATGCTGGCAATTTTAAAAACCGGTTTTACACCATAATAATATTTGCTTAAAATAATTATTTTGTGTATGGTTATTAAATATATTATGTAAATAAGGAAAGGGGAGACACACACCAATAAACAGAACATACGCTTGAAACGTTACCTTTACCTGGGCGATTCCTAACAACGATTACGCGTTAGGGGTAAGGAAAAAACCGCTGCGAAAAACTCCAGCTCAGTATTCATAAAAACGTCTATAATAATTATAACATAAAATAAATTTAATTTTAATCTTTAAAACATTAAATAACAAATATAAACTATTATAATAAATAAAACATACATTTTAATGTATTATATAAATAATTTCTTTTAAAATTTATTTCTAATCTGGAAAAACATACCAAAAAATATTACTGGTACAAATAATTACAACGTGATGACTAAATTGACTATAAAATTGTGGCTAGGTATGTAGCATTTTACGCAAAAATAGAAAAAAATTGGGAAGCAAAATTATTTAGCCTCATCAGATGTGCTATCGTATAAATTATGTGAATTATGCAGTTCTAGATGCTCTACGCTCACTGTAAATTAAATAATGACATCATCCGCTTGAAACTTGACCGAACTACACAAAGAGCAGAAACATTATCATTAGTTAAATCGATTTCTGCTTTACATTTATCCGTTACCATTGAAAAATTCAATTCGGCTCTTAAATTTGAGTATAGTGAGCGAATGATTTCGCTTACGGCGAATTCTAAATTTGAAAAGTCTTCTTTCCCTCGTTAAAATGTATGATTTAATATTATGTTCCACATAATATCTATTTCTAAAATTTCTAATTCTTTTTTTTTTTGTTTGTTATCAAAATTACAGAATCACGCATTCATAAGCAATTTACAAATATCTATATCTTACTAATATTGCGCAATGATTTACAAATCTTAAATTTTGTTCTCACCTTCATTATATGCTTAAATTCTTTGATCTAGAAACATTAACGATTGGTAGTTGAATCATTACATGGTTAACGTTAGCATTTTCCTTAGAACTGCACCTTATGTAAATTCTAGACAACCACTTAAAACTATTCTATGATCATGTGATAATAATTTAAAACTTTTCACATTCCGGTCCTACATATACATTTTCTAATTTAAAATTCTATTATTTATTATTATTAATATTTTCAATATTATTTAATGCTCTTCTACGGTCATGTTCTATTTCACAATTGATGAATCAATTGTCGGCTACTACATATAATTTATGTATTGAAAATTTTCAATTGTTCAACTTAATAAAATTATTAAAAAAATTTAACACGTATTTAAAATAAAAAAATAGGCTTTAATTTTTTATTACATGTCGAACTTAAATAACGTCTTATTGATTGTATCATTCTTCTACTACTATTAGGCTTATAAAATACTTTTAAACGTCCAAAATTTTAAACGCATTGATGTTATATACGAGCCATCTATTCCCGATAATTCTTAATAACTATTTCTTTCCACTTGAAAGAAATCTTAAGTCTTGTAAACATCTTTGGCACTCTGAAATATAAGAATATATATTGCGAATTAAATTTTCACACAATATTGGATTGCTGACAAGCTTTACTAGCTACCAAAGCGGAGTAATGACAAATACAATTTAAAACAACAATTAGTAGAACTTCTAATTTTAGATTTTAAAAGGAAAGAATTATTACATCCTGTCATTACTGATGTTATCACAAGTTAGTTAAATCTGACAATATTTGAAATAGAAATTTTCGCTTAAAAGATCTTGCAAAATTTTTAAAAAGTTTATTATCGAACAATTCTCGTTCTAAACTTATTTTTAATTCTAACACTCTAGTCAATTGAGTAATAACTGACTAGATGCCAAGAAAACGTATTTTGCAAGAACACATTAATTTTGAGTCGGATATATCGGTGCTTTCAACAATTGTAAAATTGCCGAACTTTAAAACAAAATTGTTAATTAATTTTTCTACTTCGCGTTTATTATAATGTGTTTAATTTTATTACATTTATTCCGACCGAGTTTGAGATCTTGAATAACTTTCGATTCCAAGCAAATATCCTTCAAAAGTGGAATTACATCGGCAGCACTAAAAGCAGATATGTTCTGCAGCTAATTTAATTTCGGCTCGTTAATTTATCTTTATGATTTAACTCTGCATTTTTATTTGCTGACTTTCATTATAAATTTTGTTATGTAACTAATATTAGTTATGGTGTTTTTAACGTTTGTGAATACAGCCAAATCAGATTTATTCAATCTGGATGAGCTTGTTACATGCAGTACATATAATGTTTATTTTCTGATGGTAAAGGTTTAACCATCCTTTAAAAATATTTCATCTAGCCAATGAATATTGAAATTCTATAATCTCTACAGTTTCTTAACTGTTCTTTTCGTTCAAAGCTATATTAAAAATAAATAATTTATTTATTCTTACCTTAACTAAAATATGTTGTTCTGTCACTTATTACGCATTTACCGCCAACAGTGCTTAGCAAGCTCGACAATTGGCGAGCTAGCAGGCTCGGCGATTGGCGAGCTCGATATTTGTCTGCTCGTTGATTGGAAGAATCAGTGTTTGGCGAGATTACATTTAGTGACATGTGTAAGGACTTGAAGTTAATATAAATATTCATCTATTTTTGATATAATTTCAATGTAGAATTACGGAATTTTAATTTACATTGGCTCCTTATTATTAAAAAAATATAAAAATGTGCATTGCCTATAACATACTCATCAGATGTTGTAAGATCAAATATTAGATGGGTATATAATATTTATTATTATATTTTTTAAATAATTTGATTATTTTATTTATAAATAATATTGTTTTTATTTATATATTTATCAATTATGTATAATTAAATATATATACAAATATATACGCGTGCCCTTTTTTAAGGATCTTCTACGTTTAGTAAGGTATACAGAACTGAGGCCTTATTGGCCGCGCATGCGCGTAAAAACCCGTCCCATCTAACATCACTGTTCCGCGGTACCGTGTGCGTCGCGCTCGTTCGGACGAGCTCGGGGCCGCTCGTGTAAGTCCGTTCCGCGGGACTTTGCGCGTTACTCGACACTTGTACAATTATCGCGCCGATGATCGGATTCTTCAGGAGCCCCCGCGCTCCCCTTCCTGTCCGAGAGGATGGTCGTCTCAGCCTCCGGTGGTTCTTCTCCGGGAACGATGCTTTTCCCGGGGGCATCGTTACAAACGTACTACAAAATCATAGAACATCACGAAGAATTAAATTAAGCATGTATGCGCTTTTTGCAATTGTACATATGGTAGAATCAGTCGATCTTCAAATATTTTTCAACATAAATTTTATTAATCTTACAATTATTTAACAATATTTAATTTTGTAATTCTCTAAGCGGCGCCCTTTTGGCTGGGCGCCTTTTCAAAATGCCGAAGACTTTAGTCTTGTCGGCGTTCTCGGTAGCTAAGATGTGGTTTCGTAAGTGTGACCAGGATCGGTCCCCACTTGTCGTCTCCGGGGTACTTGATCGGGAAGATCTCTGCTTTTTCTGTCTGTGTTGCTCCGCTGAACTCTGCTCCTTCTGTCTGCGTTGCTTTGCTGATCTCTGCTCCTTCTGTCTGCGTTGCTTCGCTTCTCCTGAAGGTCTCGGTCTGTATCCCTGCTTCAGTTTTTGGTGTTTCAGCCTGGACTGCTGCCTCAGCTGTGGTTGCCTTGATTTCCGGCCTTGGCTGTAGCTGCTTCCGCCTCCTGTCGAGTCCTCTGGAGCGGGATATCTATAGGGATGAGTCTCCAGGGGAAGAATTGTTCTCCTTCGTCTAGTCCTCTCTTTGGTAGGATCCTAACTTTCCCTCGGAAGTCCTCGATACTTAAGATCCTGGGACGGTTCTCCTTCTCGCTCTCCGGGGATGATGGTAAGAAAGCTGGAGTTATTATCCTTTTTACTCTCTTCCCTCTCCGCACTCTTTTATAAGAGATCTCGCTCATTGGGTTACAACACTTTTGCCTTGGGTGCTTCAGTATGTTAGGCGCACACCTCGGCAGGTTAGAACACTTTTTGGCCTCTGACCACTTTTACCAGAGTGGATCATCAGCAGTTGGCCTTGACCGGCCAACTGGTCCGGTATATGACCAGTTGGCTGGCCATTTTTACTGTCGAGAATTGAATTCGCCTCCAATCCACCTAGCGGAGTGGATGCAAATTCCCCTCGATGACAGCTCAAGCTGTCATAGTCAATAGGTTATAAAGTTAACCTATACTGTAGCAGACGACGCATTATGCTGCGTTCACAAAAATGCGTCGACCCCTACAGTACATACACTATCTTCTTTAATAACTTTTTTTATACTTTATCTGTTCTTTTTATCTATTGCTTTTATCTATTCTTTTTGTCTATTCTTTTGATCTATTCTTTAATTCTTTTGCTTTTATCTATTTTATTAATTTATTTTCTATTTTTAGGAAATGTAAAAAATTGTTTTTATTTTCTAATTTTTATTTTTTTTCTTATGTATTAATTTCATTTTCTCTGTAGTTATAAAAAACAAATTTTTATATTTCCTTCTGACGGAAGAGACCACCACCTTCTCGCGGTTTCCGTCGAGCAACAAGTGTACGTATATCAAAACAGAAAAAGTTGTTAATAGTACGTTTAATTATTCTTTTTAAAAATATTTTTGCACTTTTATTATGTATATTTTATTCTCCTGTTAATTGATAGATTGAACGAACTTACCTGAAGTGAAGTTTGATCCTAATTATGCCCGTTGTCTCGTCCGGATAGTAACTGTGTAGTGGTGCTCGTGCACGCCGTTTAGCAACACTTTTTCAAAGCAGAATCAAAAAACGCGCGCTGAGGCGCCGCCGCGCGCCCTACGCGCGCGCCTCCAGCGCGCCCTTCACGCGCGCCAGCAGCGCGCCTATAACTCATTAGTTTAAAGAATGGCAAATCGGCCTAATCCAGGGAGGAAAGAAAGAAAGAAAGGGAGGAAGTATCGGACGAGACAACGGGCATAATTAGGATCGAACTTCACTTCAGGTAAGTTCGTTCAATCTATCAATTATGCCCCGTTGTCTCGTCTGGATAGTAACTGTGTAGCTGTTTAAAGAATAGATTTGCCATATAGAGTCGCCAGAAACAATATAATAAATGTAATAAAAATAAAAGCGCAAAGTAGAGGAGGGTACACGTTTCCTTCAAACGGCCTTAAACTTTGAAATAAAAATACATATTATCAACATTAAACTATAAGGAACAAGAGAGGACAGAAAAACATAAAAATTAACAGTTTCGAAGTCAGCTAACAAAAGAAAAAACCGATTTGTTAAGGAGGCAAAGTAAAAGTAACAATTGCAAGAGAATCTTGAGATCTAAGTACTCAGTTTAAAAGAAAAAAGAAACTAAATAAAAATTTTCAGAGGGGGGTAAACCACTGGAAAAAATCCAGACAGAAAGGGGGGTTAAAGACTCAAGATTCTCCGTCTCTCCAAGGTAATTAGCTGAAACGAAAACAGGGGACGCTATGAGCGAAGAATGGCCCTGCTGAATTCATCCGGGCTGACAATCGGTCTCTTGTAAAAATTGGCGAAGACACGAGAGCTCCCGGACCAGCCTGCCGCAGTCTTGATAATATTTACGTCCACTCCCCGCATCGCAGCACATGAGGTGGACGCATGCCTGGTGCTGTGGGCCGTAAAAACCGAGCAGTCTACTCCACAGTCCCCTAGAGCCTGGCGGATCCATCGACTCACAGTTTGTACCGAAACAGCTTTGTAAGGCCTCTTGAAGGAGATGAACAGTGCATCGCACCCAGCAGGTCTCAGGTCCTTGGTTCTGTTGATATAAAACTCAATTAGGGCAAAAATACAGAGCTCTCTCCGTTCCTCAAACCGCGAAAAACAGAAGGAGGGTTGGGAACGGCCAGGCGCTGATGTTTTGATGCGGTCAGGGACACGAATGGTTAGTTTGTCACCGAATAAAATCTGGGATAGCCTGAGACTGGCAAGAGTCTGGACTCGTTGCCCAGTAGCCAGTGCAAGAAGTAAGACTAGCTTTTTGACCACGACCTCCAAAGGGAAATCTTCAAAAGGAAAGATCAGCGCTAATTTTGAGATCACAGGCGCTGGGTCCCAAACTAGATCATATTTAGGTCGGGGCGGTTTAAGCGCTGCAACCCCCTTGCAGAAACGCTTTACTGCTGGATGCTGTCCAATCTCATTCGAGGAGATCAACGAAATAGCTGATCTCATTGTATTTAGGGAGGAGTATGAAGAGACCTCCCTCAGTTGCATCGCCAGAAAGTCCAGGAACTGCGGGACTGACGGGGAAAAAAGAGGTAAGCGACGAGTCCGGCAGAAGTCCCACCAAAGACGAAGAGGTCGAGCGTACTGTTTCAGAGTTGCATCTGATAAGGACGCTATCATCGTGGGAATAGCCGCGTCTGGAATTAGACGTGCGAGCAGAGCTTGCCTGACACACTCCCGACCGCCAGGGAAAGGGATTTCCAGTTCGGGTGACAGCTCCTAAAAGGTGAAGAAAGCAGAAATTGATTAGGGGGCAGAAGTAAAGGCGAGGATAAAAGAAGACGATGGAACAAGGGGAACCAGGCCTGCGAAGGCCACCAAGGAACTATAAGGGTTCCCTGCGCCGTCGTCTACAATCTTTCTTAGCACTCGTGGTAATAGAATAAACGGGGGGAAAGCGTAAAACTTAATGTTTGACCATGAAAGAGTGAACGAATCAACTGCGATAGAACCCGGGTCGGGAAACCACGATACGTAAGCCTCGCATTTAGTGTTAACCAGCGAGGCGAACAGATCTACCTCGAAGGGGCCAAACGATCTGTTAACTTTCCGAAAAGCCCGTTGAGATAGGGACCACTCCGTGTCTGGATCAGAGACCCTAGATTCAGCATCCGCGACCCTGTTATCTAGAGAAGAAATATATGAAGCAAAAAGAAATATATTACGTTCCTCACACCATTGCCAAATTTGGCGAGAAATCTCAGTAAGGTGAGGAAACTGGATTGAACCGAACTTATTAATATACGCTAAAGCCGTGGTGTTATCTATGCGAAGGAGGATATCACAATCGCGGAGATCAAAGGCGAAACAACGAATTCCGTTAAAGGCAGCCTTTAGCTCTAGGGCGTTAATGTGGAGGGCCTTATCCTCGGACCACCCGTGCGTGCGAGATTCACCGCACGCCGCGCCCCAACCGTTCAGAGAAGCATCTGAGAAAATTTCGCGAATGAAAACGCCCGAGCGAATTCGATTAGATTGGCCTGGGTTCGACAGAATCCTTAGCCACCACCTGAAATCCGACTTGAGATGGGAGGGGATGTCCATGTGGGCGGAGAAGTTCTCGTTACTTCTACAGAGAGCTAAAAATTTTTCCCGCTCAAAAGCCTTGGTATACAAGAGGCCGTATTGAACGGCTGGGCATATCGAAACCAGGGATCCAATCATGCTAGCAAATTCTCTGATGGCGCACCCCTTCTTAGAAGCCATGGCAGACACTAACTTTAATATTTTTTCTCGCCGGGGTTTAGGAATCGAAACAGATTGTTCGATGGAATTAAAAACAAATCCTAAATAATTACAAGCGGTAGAAGGTTCTAACTGTGACTTAGGATAATTGACTATAAAGCCCAGAGACAGGAGAAAATTTAGCGAGGCATAAACATTTTCGCGGCAATCGGTAAGAGAAGAACCGAATAACAGAAAATCATCCAGATATATAACCGATTGAAAACCCTTGTGACGAAGAAAAGAAAAAACCGGGCGCATAATCTTCGTGAAAATAAACGGCGCCGTAGACAAACCGAAGGGAAGTACCGCATATTCATATATTATGTCCTGCCACTGGAAACGAAGATATTTTCTATGCTCGCTAAATATCGGAACGTGAAGATAAGCGTCCTCTAAGTCTATGGTAGCCATGTACGAATTCGGAAGCATGAGGCGAATCACTGTCCTCCAGTCCTCTAACTTGAAATGCGGCGGAGTAATGTACCTATTTAAATCTCGTAAATTTAAAATGAAACGTTTTCCGCCCGACGACTTGTCAATCAAGAAGAAGGACGATAAAAATTGATCTGGACGAAAGGTGACTCGCCTAATGGCACCCCTGTGTAGAAGGCGCTCAATCTCTTGATTACAAAAAATAATGTCAGGCCTGGAAAACCTAGATTCTTCTAAAAAGGGCCTGGGTTGCGGAGAAGATGAGAAGGGTAAGCGATATCCCGAAATTGCTTCAATAATCATAGCCTCGTTGGTAATGGCCCGCCAGTTATCCACAAATTTACACAGACGACCTGCTATACCTACTTCGTTTACCGGCTGTGACGGGTCCCGGAGCGAGAACGGTGGTATCGACGGCTCCTCTGGTACGAAGCTCCTGTCTGGCGAGCCGTCACAGGACGAACAGGAGCTCGGCGGTTTCCCAAAGACCGTGTCTTCTGGGAAGAATTCGCCGCACGTTGAGGCTGGCGAGATGGCTGCAGCTGACGAAGTGGCTGACGAGAGGGCTGAAGGGTCTTCGTTCCCACTTGCGAAGTCGCCTTGGTGATCTCACGACCAGCCTTTTCACAGGCCTGTGCTGCCTTTAAAGATTCGGCGAAATCCTTACCGAACAAATATTCGTCGATGTCTGTGGCTTCGGCGGCGTTTTTGGCCACGAAATTAAAAGATGGCTTGGCAAAAGCCCGTCTAGCCATTGAGAGCTTATAAAAATGATCCGCCAGCAGATGCATTCTATCGGAAAACTGTGGCAGAGCGGATCTTGCTTCCTCACTAAGCTCGTTAAAAATGTCCTCGCTCATTAGGGTGGAAACGGCAGAACCGAATGCCTTCAGAGAGGCGCCCACCTGGGCCTGGGCCTGCGTCTGGTACTCATCACGCTTGATGACGGACTGAGTCAAAGCCGCGACTAGCTCCCTATTGAGCTTAGGTGGGCATAACGCAGGTAGGTCAGTTCCCACCTCATATTTAGACAGCAGGGCAGAACGAACCTCGTCCTTTAATCCTTTCCTGGCCTTAGACTGGACCGAGTTGAGCATAAAAAGGTTCCAGTCTGACTGAGTAGAGCTCGTAGCGTCACCCTGGAATAGTCTGCTGGCCAGCTCCTGAGCCTCGGATGGGGCAACTGTCACCTCCTGGGATTCGAGGGGCGCATGCGGCACAGTCAAAACCGACGGAGGAGCTCTGCCTGGGGAGGCTATGATGGAATCCTCAGGTAGGTTGAGAGGATCTGAAAAAAGATTAAGAACAGAAGGACACAGTCGGTTATGTCCACTCTTTGCCACGGAGTAAGTGGGTCGACAAGTGGACATACCTGGTTCGCCGCCCCGGTCGAAAGTGACCGTCTGTGCCTCTGTATAAGGCTCTAAGGCCTGACTCGACGAGCCCTGTGACGGGCCAGCCTCGCAAGAAGAGAGAGGTCTAGGCGGGCTAACCTCAAAACGGCCGCTCTGCAGCCCCGCTAATAAAAGTTGTACCTGATCCAGGATCGTCCGGCAGGTATTCTCGGAGAAATCAGCCTGTTTGGCCGACGTACCTTTCGGGGACGAGCAATGGCGTGCCCTGTGGCTGCGGCGAGAGCGCTCGCGGGAGCGTGATGTCTCTCTCGAAGAAAAATCCCGCGAAGGATCCCGCGACGAGTCCCGCGACGAGTGCCGCGACCGATGACGGCGTTTTCTATGATGCTTCGGCATCACGACGAACCTGAAAAGAGCTGAAAACTGCGAAAAACACTATCGAAAAAACTGGCACGTGTTGCACGAAGGACGAACACGACACAATGAGTTATAGGCGCGCTGCTGGCGCGCGTGAAGGGCGCGCTGGAGGCGCGCGTAGGCGCGCGCGGCGCCTCAGCGCGCGTTTTTGATTCTGCTTTGAAAAAGTGTTGCTAAAGGGCGTGCACGAGCACGACTACACAGTTACTATCCGGACGAGACAACGGGGCATAATTATAAATTAACGTTTATATTATCTGTTTATAATTATTTATTAAAAAACAATACGTACACATTGGCCAAGAGTGGATTTTCTATTTTATATTACTTTTATTAATTCTGTATATATTAAGTCAATATTTATTCCGTATTTATTCTTTATTGTATATTTTTCTGCGGTTTAAAATATATTGTTACTTAAGATGTATACATAAACATAAATACATATAAACACATGTATATTAAATGTGATTGATTGGATTTAAACAGTACAATTTTTTCGTCCCTGTAAACATTTCGCTTAGTTAACAAATGGATAGCTTAAAGAGGAAGTAAGCGATTTTAATAGTTTTTTTTTAAAAACATTGGTTTTAGAAGTGTTTTTAACGTAGCATTAAAGAAAAATAATATAAATAAATATTTAAAAATTTATGCAAACAGTTAATTATGCAAAAAAGTCACTCATCGGATTCAGCTGTCGGACGGTGCTGCGAGTGACACCGTACAATTTTTAGCTCGAAATGGTCATTTTCCTTAGTTAACAAATGGATATTTCGAAAACCGAGTGTCCGATTAAAAAAATCTTTTGTTTGTTAACATTACAGGGTTGTTCTACGTTCAATTCCGATGAGTGACTTTTTTGCAAAAAAGATTGTTTAAACAATTAAAATGACTTCTTTTCCATGTTAAAACGCAATATCGGAAACTTAAAGTCCATAGCAACAACAATTACGTGACAACGAACGTTTTCGTTAAAAATATAAATTTGTTAAGTAAGTACAGCTGCGAAATGTTAAAAATATGAACATAAATTGTTCAAATACTATTAAAACATAAAAAAATGTTATCTTAAAAACTACGTTTCGATGTACATTTAACATTAGTAGTCAACAAAATTAAATTTCATGTGCATGCATTTATTCGTATTAAACATTATAAATTTTAACATCGTGAAATGCGTTAATTGTTGCAAAAAAAATATCAATTTTGCATTAATTGCTGGAAGGGATGAAGAAAGGATTAAATAAGTGTGTATTTTTATTAAAACAACGTAATATATAGGGTGTCCCAAAGTCATGTAGACAAACTTTGGAACTAGGTAGATCTCGTTATTTTAAGACGAAAAGTCCTTTACCATTTTTTATTTTGAGTAATATTAAGCGAGAAAAAATGATTGAAAATTAGGTTTTTTGGGCGGATCTTACTGCTTCTCACATTGCGCGGAGACGCTCTATTCGTCGGTAGTCCCCAATCCATGCTTTCTTGATCATCAATAATTTTCTTTGTATTGTTACGCGTCGTCGCTTTTCTTTGATTCTTGGTTTAGACCAGTTTATCTAGGCGGGCCGATCGTAACCGCCTGTCTTGCCCCGCGCGCCTTCATTTTTCTTATCGATGATTGAGAACGCAAGGATTGGGGACTACCGACGGATAGAGCGTCTCCGCGCAATGTGAGAAGCAGTAAGATCCGCCCAAAAAACCTAATTTTCAATCATTTTTATCTCGCTTAATATTACTCAGAATAAAGAATGGTAAAGGACTTTTCGTCTTAAAATAACGAGATCTACCTAGTTCCAAAGTTTGTCTACATGACTTTGGGACACCCTGTATATCTTAATATTTATTTATTAATGTTTTCCAGCAGACATGGTAATTTCTCGCGTCATCATGTCTATTACCAGTACAGAGATACGAGTTAGCGACAAATATTTTACACCGAGAGCATCGAAGTAACCGAGGCTACCGCGACGGGCGCGACTGTGCGACACCGATTATTGCTGAAAGACGAGAGAGTCGGGAATATATTTCTGCTCTCTTCTACAGCTCGAGCTCGACCGAACACACGGACACGAAGCTACAGTTGTGTGCGTCTGTTGCCGTCGTACCAAATCTGCGAGCACTGGGCCCGTATGCAATTTTCTCAAGTTCCGCACAATGCTACGTTGCCAGATTACTAAAATATTTTTGTTTTTTGGCCATATCTCGGTTACTGGTGAATATAGAAAGCTCGAAATAGGCCCGAATGCATCTTCTTTAAGAGCCGCACAATGCTACGTTGCTAAATTAAAAATATTTTTTTTGTTTTTTAGCTATATCTCGGTACAAATAAAAGGCTCGAAATAGGCCCGTATGCATTTTTTTTAAATTCCGCACAATGTTATTTTGTCAAAATTAAAAAATATTCTATTTTGTTTTATGACTATATCTCGGTTACTGGTGAATGTAGAAAGCTGAAATAGGCCAGTATGCATCTTTAAGTGTTGTACAGTCACCGGCATAATGGCCTGTGCGCTGCGGCGACGGCGCTCTCGTGCGTGAGGTGGGGTAGTGTGCGTGAGGCCTCGCGGATCGCGTACGTGAGGCATGGAACGCCGAAAGACGAGAGGACAGGGAAAAATTTGGTGGGGGCGTTCTCATGCCTCTCTCGCTCGCGACCCGTGAGTGTGAGAGAGATAGAATGAGTGAACGCTAAGGAATTATTATAGGCGCACCTTCGCTCTCTCTCTTGCACGCGTTCGTGTTTATACGGTTAGACAAGGATAGAAGTATATCGCTAGAGTACGCTATTAATTCTAGCGTATACTTTCAGACATTTCGCGACTTTTAACAATCAAAATTAAATTCTCATGTTACTTAGATTTTAAATATATATTTTTACATTATATATAAATTAATTTTGAGATAATTTTCGTTTTCTGTCTTGAGAAAGACAATTTTAAATGCCGTTTTCTGTCTTGAGAAAGACAATTTTATATGCCGTTTTCTGTCTTGAGAAAGACAATTTTATATGCCGTTTTCTGTCTTGAGAAAGACAATTTAATAAATGCGAATGAATATTCATCGTATGAAATATTTGTTGGCCCTAAAAAAGGCCGATTGTGGGCGAAGCTACGGAACATTGAATTAATAATCGGTCCAGTAACCGGACCGCTCGATTACTTGATTGAGTCGATTAGGTATCGAACTCATCAAGTTTGCGAGAAAATCTGGTCGAGCCCGAAGACCCTCCCAAACTTCCATCGCGTGATCGACTAACGCTGCCGTCGTCCTTTTCCTTCGTGGTTCCCAATGCTGAACCATTTGCGCCCAAACATTTTCTATGACATTCAAATCTGGCGAACGAGCTGGCCAGTCAAACAAGGAGATCTCCGGATGATTCCGAAACCATGCCTGCGTTTCATGTGATTTGTGCACAGCGGAATTATCTTGCACCAATCGGATAATTGGCATTTCCTCTGCAGGGTAGATTGCGCGTACTGAAGGAAGAAGTACTTCTTCCAGTATGCGATATACTCTGTCGAGTTCATTCTCGTTGGAATCAATTCTCCGATTGCAGTGCCAGATATCCACCTCCACATAGCACATGAAATTCTTCCACTTCGGTGAAGAGGCACAACATGGTTTGGATCCAACCGTTGATCCCTTGGACACCACACGTGCGGTCTATGATCCGCGCACGATACGAAGACCTTTTCATCGGTCCATATCGTGGTTTCCCACTCCGCACGGCTCGTCACCAGATTTTGCAAAGCGAACGCGACGCGTTGGTCCCGATGATCCGGAGTCAGCGGGATTTTATGAGCTGGACGATAGCAATGATATCCGACTTCGTTTAAACGTCGCCGGGCAGTTCTATCTGATACCGCGACGTCCGCTCTGTTGATCGCCTCTTGACGGTGCCAAAGGACGATCCACCACAGCAGCGACGAGTGCCTCGTTCTCTTCTACTCTGGTGATACGAGGACGACGATTATGAGTGCGATGATCATGCAAAGCATGATCTCCGCCCTCATTGTATCGTCGTATCCATCGTCGAACAGCTTGGACAGAACACGGAATATCAGCAGCAATTTCTGCTACTGATTTTCCGGCCTGCCACTGTCCGATGATGCGACCACGTATCTCAGAGCACAAGATTGGAGCCATTATTCACAAGAAAATATTCAATGTATATATCCGCGCACTGCTACGACACCACGAAAAGTGAAGCTCGAAGAAGAATCAACATACTCGACAATAATATCGCTCGACAATGAAAAATCGCGACAGGAACGTAACATACAGTTAGACGGCTTTGCGCTATTTCAAATTATACGATTATTAATTCAATGTTCCGTAGCTTCGCCCACAATCGGCCCTTTTTAGGGCCAACAAATATTTCATACGATGAATATTCATTCGCATTTATTAAATTGTCTTTCTCAAGACAGAAAACGGCATATAAAATTGTGTTTCTCAAGACAGAAAACGGCATATAAAATTGTCTTTCAAGACAGAACGGCATTTAAAATTGTCTTTCTCAAGACAGAAAACGAAAATTATCTCAAAATTAATTTATACATAATGTAAAAATATATATTTAAAATCTAAGTAACATGAGAATTTAATTTTGATTGTTAAAAGTCGCGAAATGTCTGAAAGTATACGCTAGAATTAATAGCGTACTTAGCGATATACTTCTATCTGTCTAACCGTAAACACGAACGCGTGCAAGAGAGAGAGCGAAGGTGCGCCTATAATAATTCCTTAGCGTTCACTCATTCTATCTCTCTCACACTCACGGGTCGCGAGCGAGAGAAAGCATGAGAACGTCCCCCACCAAATTTTCCCCTGTCCTCTCGCTCCTTTCGGCGTTCCATGCCTCACGTACGCGATCCGCGGTGAGGCCTCACGCACACTACCCCACCTCACGCACGAGAGCCGCCGTCGCCGCAGCGCGACAGGCCATTATTGCCGGTGACTGTACATTGCTTTGTTGCCAGATTTTAAAATAATTATTTTTTGTTTTTTGGCCATATCTCGGCTACTGGTGAAGGTAAAAGGCTCGGAATAGGCTCGTATGCATCTTATTTAAGTGCCGCACAATGCTATGTTGCCAAAATTCAAAAACACTTTATTTTGTTTTATGAACATATCTCGGCTACTGGTGAATTCAGAAAGCTCGAAATAGGCCCGTATGCATCATTTTTAAGTTGCGCACAATGCTACGTTGCCAAACTTTAAAAATATTTCTTTTTGCATTTTGGTTATATTTCGGCTACGTGAAAATAAAAGCTCGGAATATGCCCGTATGCATCCTTTTTAAATGCCGCACAATGCTGTTGCCAAATTTCAAAAATATTTTTTTTTGGTTTTTTGGCCATTTTTCGGCTACTGGTGAAAATAGAAGGCTCGGAATATGCCCGTATGCATCTTTTTTAAATGCCGCACAATGCTATGTTGTTAAATTTAAAAATATTTTTTTCGTTTTTTGGCCATATCTCGGCTGCTGGTGAAAATAGAAGGCTCGGAATAGGCCCGTATGCATCTCCTTTAAATGCCGCACAATGCTATGTTGCCAAATTTCAAAAATATTTTTTTTCGTTTTTTGGCCATATCTCGGTTACTGGTGAATTTAGATAGCTCAAAATAAACCCGTATGCATTTTTTTTAATTTGCGCACAATGCTACGTTGCCAAAATTCAAAAATATTTTTTTTTGTTTTTTGGCCATATCTCAACTACTGGTGAATTAGATAGTTCAAAATAGGCACGAATGCATCTTTTTAATTTGCGCACGATGCTACGTTGTTAGATATTAAAAATTTTTTTCTGTTTTTGTTAGTATCTCTCTCGATAAATAGAACGTTGAAAATAATCACGTGTGCATCTGCTGACGTCACCGCACGACGCTACGTTGCCAAATTTTCAAAAATTTTTTTTTTGTTTTTTGTCAATATCTGTGCCTTTGGTGGAGGTAGAACGGTGAAAATAGTCACGTAAGCATCTTCTGACGTCACTGCACGATTTTACGTTGCCAGATTTTTAAAATTTTTTTTTGTTTTTTGTCAATATTTTCGCTCTTGTGAGAGTAGAACGCTAAGTATAGTCATGTGGGCATCTGCTTACGTCACCGCACGATGCTACGTTGCCAGATTTTCAAAAATTTTTCTTTGTTTTTTGTCAATATTTACGTTTTTGGTAAGGTAAAACGCTGAAAATAATCACGGGCATCTTCTGACGTCACCGCACGATGTTACGTTGCCAGATTTTCAAAAATTTTTT
The DNA here is from genome assembly GCF_019399895.1 of Cardiocondyla obscurior. Lineage (NCBI taxonomy): Eukaryota > Metazoa > Arthropoda > Insecta > Hymenoptera > Formicidae > Cardiocondyla > Cardiocondyla obscurior. The sequence goes on along the minus strand of NC_091872.1, from coordinate 131,042 downwards.
TATGTTTTTTGTCAATATCTCAGCTCCTGGTAAACGAAACGCTGAAAATAATCACGTGGGCATCTGCTGACGTCACCGCACAATGTTAAGTTGACAAATTTTCAAATTTTTTTTTCGATTTTCGTCAATATCTCCTTTGGTGGGGGTAAACGCTGAAATTTGTCACGTGGGCATCTACTAACGTCACCGCACGATGATACGTTGCCAGATTTTCAAAAATTTTTTTTGATTTGTTAATATTTTCGCTTCTGGTGGAAGTAGAACGCTAAAAACTGTCACGTGGGCATCTGCTGACGTCACCGCACGATGCTACGTTGCCAAACTTCAAAAATTTTTCGTTTTTTGTCAATATTACCGTTTTTGTGGGAATAGAACGCTGAATATCACGTGGGCATCTGCTAACGTCACCGCACGATGCTACGTTGCCAGATTTTCAAAAATTTTTTTGTTTTTTGTCAATATTTCCGCTTTGTGAGGGTAGAACGCTAAGTATAGTCATGTGGGCATTTGCTTACGTCACCGCACGATGTTACGTTGCCAGATTAAAAAAATTTTTTTGTTTTTTGTCAATATCTCAGCCTCTCGTAAAATAGAACGCTGGAAATAATCACGTGGCATCTGCTGACGTCACCGCACAATGTTACGTTGACAGATTTTCAAAAAATTTTTTTCGTTTTTGTCAATATTTCTGCTTTTGAGGGGGATAGAACGCTAAAATAGTCACACGGGCATCTGCTGACGTCACCGCTCGTTACGTTGCCAGATTTTCAAAATTTTTTTTTTCGTTTTTTGTCAATATCTCCGTTCCCGGAGAGGGTAGAACGCTGAAAATTGTTACGTGGGCATCTGCTGACGTCACCGCACAATGATACGTTGTTAAATTTTCAAAATTTTTTTTTCGTTTTTAATATCTCTGATCCTGGTGGTGGTAAAACGCTGAAAATGGTCACGTGGGCATCTGCTGACGTCACCGCACAATGATACGTTGCTAGATTTTCAAAATTTTTTTTTCGTTTTTTGTCAATATCTCTGCTCCTGGTGAAGATAGAACGCGGAAAATTGTTACGTGGGCATCTGCTGACGTCACCGCACAATGATACGTTGCCAAATTTTCAAAAAAATTTTTTTTTTTTGTCAATATCTCTGATCCTGGTGGTGGTAAAACTCTGAAAATTTTTACGAAGGCATCTGCTGACGTCACCGCACGATGATTTTTTGGCAGATTAAAAAAATTTTTTTCGTTTTTGTCAATATCTCTGCTTCTGGTGAAGGTAGAATGCGGAAAATGGTCACGTGGGCATCTGCTGACGTCACCGCACAATGATACGTTGCCAAATTTTCAAAAATTTTTTTTGTTTTTTGTCAATATTTCGTTTTTGGTGGGCAAAACGCTGAAAATAATCACGTGGGCATCTTCTGACGTCACCGCACGATGTTACGTTGCCAGATTTTCAAAAATTTTTTTTATGTTTTTGTCAATATCTCAGCTCCTCGTAAAATGAAACGCTGAAAATAATCACGTGGGCATCTGCTGACGTCACCGCACAATGTTAAGTTGACAAATTTTCAATAATTATTTTTTGTTTTTTGTCAATATCTTTGATCGTGGTGAAGGTAGAACGCTGAAAATAATCACGTGGGCATCTGCTGACGTCACCGCACAATGATTCTTTGCCAAATTAAAAAAAATTTCTTTTCGTTTTTTGTCAATATCTCTGCTTCTGGTGAAGGTAGAACGCTGAAAATGGTCACGTGGGCATCTGCTGACGTCACCGCACAATGATACGTTGCCAAATTTTCAAAAATTTTTTTTTGTTTTTTGTCAATATCTTTGCTCCTGGTGAGGGTAAAACGCTGAAAATTGTTACGTGGGCATCTGCGACGTCACCGCACGATGCTACGTTGCCAGATTTTCAAAAATTTTTTTTGTTTTTTGTCAATATTTCGCTTTTGGTGAAGGTAGAACGCTGAAAATAATCACGTGGGCATCTGCTGACGTCACCGCACAATGATACGTTGCCAAATTTTCAAAAAATTTTTTTTGTATTTTGTCAATATTTCTGCTTCTGGTGTAGGTAGAACGCTGAAGATTGTTACGTGATCATCTGCTGTCGTCACCGCACGATGATTTTTTGCCAGATTTTCAAAAATATTTTTATCGTTTTTTGTCAATAATTCTGCTTCTGGTGAAGGTAGAACGCTGAAAATAGTCACGTGGGCATCTGCTGACGTTACCGCACGAAGATTCGTTGCCAGATTTTCAAAATTTTTTTTTGTTTTTTTGTCAATATCTCTGCTTCTGGTGAAGGTAGAACGCTGAAAATAGTCACGTGGGCATCTGCTGACGTCACCGCACGAAAATTTGTTGCCAGATTTTCAAAAATTTTTTTTTCGTTTTTTGTCAATATCTTTGTTTCTGGTGAAGGTAGAACGCTGAAAATAGTCACGTGGGCATCTGCTGACGTCACCGCACAATGATACGTTGTCAAATTTCAAAAAATTTTTTTGTTTTTGTCAATATCTCTGCTTCTGGTGAAAATAGAACGCTTGGTCACGTGGGCATCTGCTGACGTCACCGCACGAAGGTTCGTTGCCAGATTTTCAAAAATTTTTTTTTCGTTTTTTGTCAATATCTTTGTTTCTGGTGAAGGTAAAACGCTGAAAATAGTCACGTGGGCATCTGCTGTCGTCACCGCACGATGATTTTTTGCCAGATTTTCAAAAATATTTTTATCGTTTTTTGTCAATAATTCTGCTTCTGGTGAAGGTAGAACGCTGAAAATAGTCACGTGGGCATCTGCTGACGTTACCGCACGAAGATTCGTTGCCAGATTTTCAAAATTTTTTTTTTGTTTTTTGTCAATATCTCTGCTTTTGGTGAAGATAGAACGCTGAAAATTGTTACGTGGGCATCTGCTGACGTTACAGCACGAAGATTCGTTGCCAGATTTTCAAAAATATTTTTATGTTTTTTGTCAATATTTTGCTTCTGGTGAAAGTAGAACGCTGAAAATAGTCACGTGGGCATCTGCTGACGTCACCGCACGAAGATTCGTTGTCAGATTTTCAAAATTTTTTTTTTGTTTTTGTCAATATCTCTGCTTCTGGTGAGAATAGAACGCTGAAAATGGTCACGTGGGCATCTGCTGACGTCACCGCACGATGATTTTTGCCAGATTTTCAAAAATTTTTTTTTCGTTTTTTTTAATATTCTGCCTTTGGTGAAGATAGAACGCTGAAAATGGTCACGTGAGCATCTGCTGACGTCACCGCACAATGATACGTTTTCAGATTTTCAAAAAATTTTTTTTTGTTTTTTGTCAATATCTCTGCTTCTGGTGAAAATAAAACGCTGAAAATTGTTACGTGAACATTTGCTGACGTCACCGCACAATGATACGTTGCCAAATTTTCAAAAAATTTTTTTCTGTTTTTTGTCAATATCTTTGCTTCTGGTGAAGGTAGAACGTTGAAAATTGTTACGTGGGCATCTGCTGACGTCACCGCACGATGATTTTTGCCAGATTTTCAAAAATATTTTTATCGTTTTTTGTCAATATCTCTGCTTTTGGTGAAGGTAGAACGCTGAAAATAGTCACGTGGGCATCTGCTGACGTTACCGCACGAAGATTCGTTGCCAGATTTTCAAAATTTTTTTTTGTTTTTGTCAATATCTCTGCTTCTGAAAATAGAACGCTGAAAATGGTCACGTGGGCATCTGCTGACGTCACCGCACGAAAATTTGTTGCCAGATTTTCAAAAATTTTTTTTTCGTTTTTTGTCAATATCTTTGTTTCTGGTGAAAGTAAAACGCTGAAAATAGTCACGTGGGCATCTGCTGACGTCACCGCACAATGATACGTTGCCAAATTTTCAAAAAATTTTTTTATGTTTTTTGTCAATATCTCTGCTTCTGGTGAAGGTAGAACGCTGAAAATATTTACGTGGGCATCTGCTGACGTCACCGCACGAAAATTTGTTGCCAGATTTTCAAAAATTTTTTCGTTTTTTGTCAATATCTCTGCTTCTGGTGAAGGTAGAACGCTGAAAATAGTCACGTGGGCATCTGCTGACGTCACCGCACAATGATACGTTGCCAAATTTTCAAAAATTTTTTGTTTTTGTCAATATCTCTGCTTCTGGTGAAGGTAGAACGCTGAAAATTGTTACGTGGGCATCTGCTGACGTCACCGCACGATGATTTTTGCCAGATTTTCAAAAATATTTTTTCGTTTTTGTCAATATTCTGCTTCTGGTGAAGGTAGAACGCTGAAAATAGTCACGTGGGCATCTGCTGACGTCACCGCACGAAAATTCGTTGCCAGATTTACAAAAAATTTTTTTTTGTTTTTTGTCAATATCTCTGCTTCTGGTGAAGGTAGAACGCTGAAAATAGTCACGTGGGCATCTGTTGACGTCACCGCACGAAAATTTGTTGCCAGATTTTCAAAAATTTTTTTCGTTTTTTGTCAATATCTTGTTTCTGGTGAAGGTAGAACGCTGAAAATAGTCACGTGGGCATCTGCTGACGTCACCGCACAATGATACGTTGTCAAATTTCAAAAATTTTTTTGTTTTTGTCAATATCTCTGCTTCTGGTGGAAATAGAACGCTGAAAATGGTCACGTGGGCATCTGCTGACGTCACCGCACTATAATTTGTTGCCAGATTTTGAAAAATTATTTTATCGTTTTTTGTCAATATCTTTGTTTCTGGTGAAAGTAGAACGCTGAAAATAGTCACGTGGGCATCTGCTGACGTCACCGCACAATGATACGTTGCCAGATTTTCAAAAATTTTTTTTTGTTTTTTGTCAATATCTTTGCTTCTGGTGAAGGTAGAACGCTGAAAATAGTCACGTGGGCATCTGCTGACGTCACCGCACGAAAATTTGTTGCCAGATTTTCAAAAATTTTTTTTTCGTTTTTTGTCAATATCTTTGTTTCTGGTGAAGGTAGAACGCTGAAAATAGTCACGTGGGCATCTGCTGACGTCACCGCACAATGATACGTTGTCAAATTTTCAAAAAATTTTTTTTGTTTTTGTCAATATTTCTGCTTCTGGTGAAGGTAGAACGCTGAAAATTGTTACGTGATCATCTGCTGACGTCACCGCACGATGATTTTTTGCCAGATTTTCAAAAATATTTTTTTTCGTTTTTTGTCAATATCTCTGCCTCTGGTGAAAATAGAACGCTGAAAATAGTCACGTAAACATCTGCTGACGTCACCGCACGAAGATTCGTTGCCAGATTTTCAAAATTTTTTTTTTGTTTTTTGTCAATATCTCTGCTTCTGGTGAAGGTAGAACGCTGAAAATAGTCACGTGGGCATCTGCTGACGTCACCGCACGAAAATTTGTTGCCAGATTTTCAAAAATTTTTTTTTCGTTTTTTGTCAATATCTTTGCTTCTGGTGAAGGTAGAACGCTGAAAATAGTCACGTGGGCATCTGCTGACGTCACCGCACAATGATACGTTGTCAAATTTTCAAAAAAATTTTTGTATTTTGTCAATATCTCTGCTTCTGGTGAAAATAGAACGCTGAAAATGGTCACGTGAGCATCTGCTGACGTCACCGCACGAAGGTTAGTTGCCAGATTTTCAAAAATTTTTTTATCGTTTTTGTCAATAATTTGTTTCTGGTGAAGGTAGAACGCTGAAAATAGTCACGTGGGCATCTGCTGACGTCACCGCACGAAGATTATTTGCCAGATTTTCAAAAATATTTTTATCGTTTTTTGTCAATATTTTGTTTCTGGTGAAGGTAGAACGCTGAAAATGATCACGTGGGCATCTGCTGACGTCACCGCACGAAGATTCGTTGCCAGATTTTCAAAATTTTTTTTTCGTTTTTTTTCAATATCTCTGCTTTTGGAGAAGATAGAACGCTGAAAATAGTCACGTAAGCATTTGCTGACGTCACCGCACGATGATTCTTTGCCAAATTTTTAAAAATATTTTTTTCGTTTTTGTCAATATTTTGCTTCTGGTGAAAGTAGAACGCTGAAAATAGTCACGTGGGCATCTGCTGACGTCACCGCACGAAGATTCGTTGTCAGATTTTCAAAGTTTTTTTTTTGTTTTTTGTCAATATATCTGCTTCTGGTGAGAATAGAACGCTGAAAATGGTCACGTGGGCATCTGCTGACGTCACCGCACGATGATTTTTGCCAGATTTTCAAAAAATTTTTTTCGTTTTTTTTCAATATCTCTGCCTTTGGTGAAGGTAGAACGCTGAAAATAGTCACGTGGGCATCTGCTGACGTCACCGCACAATGATACGTTTCCAGATTTTCAAAAATTTTTTTGTTTTTGTCAATATCTCTGCTTCTGGTGAAAATAGAACGCTGAAAATTGTTACGTGGGCATTTGCTGACGTCACCGCACAATGATACGTTGCCAAATTTTCAAAAAATTTTTTTCTGTTTTTTGTCAATATCTTTGCTTCTGGTGAAGGTAGAACGTTGAAAATTGTTACGTGGGCATCTGCTGACGTCACCGCACGATGATTTTTTGCCAGATTTTCAAAAATATTTTTATCGTTTTTTGTCAATATTTTGCTTTTGGTGAAGGTAGAACGCTGAAAATAGTAACGTGGGCATCTGCTGACGTCACCGCACGAAGATTCGTTGCCAGATTTTCAAAAATTTTTTTTTGTTTTTTGTCAATATTTCTGCTTCTGGTGAAAATAGAACGCTGAAAATGGTCACGTGGGCATCTGCTGACGTCACCGCACGAAAATTGTTGCCAGATTTTCAAAATTATTTTATCGTTTTTTGTCAATATCTTTGTTTCTGGTGAAAGTAAAACGCTGAAAATAGTCACGTGGGCATCTGCTGACGTCACCGCACAATGATACGTTGCCAAATTTTCAAAAATTTTTTTTTGTTTTTTGTCAATATCTTTGCTTCTGGTGAAGGTTGAACGCTGAAAATAGTCACGTGGGCATCTGCTGACGTCACCGCACGAAAATTCGTTGCCAGATTTTCAAAAATTTTTTTTTCGTTTTTTGTCAATATCTTTGTTTCTGGTGAAGGTAGAACGCTGAAAATAGTCACGTGGGCATCTGCTGACGTCACCGCACAATGATACGTTGTCAAATTTTCAAAAAATTTTTTTTGTTTTTGTCAATATTTCTGCTTCTGGTGTAGGTAGAACGCTGAAGATTGTTACGTGGGCATCTGCTGTCGTCACCGCACGATGATTTTTTGCCAGATTTTCAAAAATTTTTTTTTCGTTTTTTGTCAATATCTTTGTTTCTGGTGAAGGTAAAACGTTGAAAATAGTCACGTGGGCATCTGTTGACGTCATCGCACAATGATACGTTGCCAAATTTTCAAAAAATTTTTTTTGTATTTTGTCAATATTTCTGCTTCTGGTGAAGGTAGAACGCTGAAAATTGTTACGTGGGCATCTGCTGACGTCACCGCACGATGATTTTTTGCCAGATTTTCAAAAATATTTTTTCGTTTTTTGTCAATATCTCTGCTTCTGGTGAAGGTAGAACGCTGAAAAAAGTCACGTGGGCATCTGCTGACGTTACAGCACGAAGATTCGTTGCCAGATTTTCAAAATTTTTTTTTTGTTTTTTGTCAATATCTTTGCTTCTGGTGAAGGTAGAACGCTGAAAATAGTCACGTGGGCATCTGCTGACGTTACAGCACGAAAATTTGTTGCCAGATTTTCAAAAATTTTTTTTCGTTTTTGTCAATATCTTTGTTTCTGGTGAAGGTAAAACGCTGAAAATAGTCACGTGGGCATCTGCTGACGTCACCGCACATGATACGTTGCCAAATTTTCAAAAATTTTTTGTTTTTGTCAATATTTCTGCTTCTGGTGAATGTAGAACGCTTAAAATAGTAACGTGGGCATTTGCTGACGTCACCGCACGATGATTTTTTGCCAGATTTTCAAAAATTCTTTTTTCGTTTTTTGTCAATATCTCTGCCTCTGGTGAAGGTAGAACGCTGAAAATAGTCACGTGGGCATCTGCTGACGTCACCGCACGAAGATTCGTTGCCAGATTTTCAAAATTTTTTTTTTGTCAATATCTCTGCTTTTGGTGAAGATAGAACGCTGAAAATGGTCACGTGGGCATCTGCTGACGTCACCGCACGAAGATTAGTTGCCAGATTTTCAAAATTTTTTTTCGTTTTTTGTCAATATTTTGTTTCTGGTGAAGGTAGAACGCTGAAAATAGTCACGTGGGCATCTGCTGACGTCACCGCACGAAGATTCGTTGCCAGATTTTCAAAATATTTTTCGTTTTTGTCAATATTTCGTTTCTGGTGAAGGTAGAACGCTGAAAATAGTCACGTGGGCATCTGCTGACGTCACCGCACGAAGATTCGTTGCCAGATTTTCAAAATTTTTTTTTGTTTTTTGTCAATATCTTTGCTTCTGGTGTAGGTAGAACGCTGAAAATTGTTACGTGGGCATCTGCTGACGTCACCGCACGATGATTCGTTGCCAGATTTTCAAAAATATTTTTTCGTTTTTTGTCAATATCTCTGCTTCTGGAGAAGGTAGAACGCTGAAAATAGTCACGTGGGCATCTGCTGACGTCACCGCACGAAGATTCGTTGCCAGATTTTCAAAATTTTTTTTTTGTTTTTTGTCAATATCTTTGCTTCTGGTGAAAATAGAACGCTGAAAATGGTCACGTGGGCATCTGCTGACGTCACCGCACGATGATACGTTGCCAGATTTTCAAAAATTTTTTTTTCGTTTTTTGTCAATATCTTTGCCTCTGGTGAAGGTAGAACGCTGAAAATAGTCACGTGGGCATTTGCTGACGTCACCGCACGAAAATTTGTTGCCAGATTTTCAAAATTTTTTTTTTCGTTTTTTGTCAATATCTCTGCTTCTGGTGAAAGTAGAACGCTGAAAATAGTCACGTGGGCATCTGCTGACGTCACCGCACAATGATACGTTGCCAGATTTTCAAAAAATTTTTTTTGTTTTTGTCAATATTTCTGCTTCTGGTGAAGGTAGAACGCTGAAAATTGTTACGTGGGCATCTGCTGACGTCACCGCACGATGATTCGTTGCCAGATTTTTAAAAATTTTTTCGTTTTTTGTCAATATTCTGCTTCTGGTGGAGGTAGAACGCTGAAAATGGTCACGTGGGCATCTGCTGACGTCACCGCACAATGATTCGTTGCCAGATTTTCAAAAATATTTTTTTGTTTTTTGTCAATATCTTTGCTTCTGGTGAAGGTAGAACGCTGAAAATAGTCACGTGGACATCTGCTGACGTCACCGCACGAAGATTCGTTGCCAGATTTTCAAAAATTTTTTTTTTGTTTTTTGTCAATATCTATGCTCCTGGTGAAAGTAGAACGCTGAAAATGATCACGTGAGCATCAGCTGACGTCACCGCACGACGTCACGTGGTCAGATTTTTAAAAATTTCTTTTTCGTTTTTTGTCAATATCTCTGCTTTGGTGAAGGTAGAACGCTGAAAATAGTCACGTGGGCATCTGCTGACGTCACCGCACAATGATACGTTGCCAGATTTTCAAAAATTTTTTTTTCGTTTTTTGTCAATATCTCTGCTTCTGGAGTAAGTAAAACGCTGAAAATTGTTACGTGGGCATTTGCTGACGTCACCGCACAATGATACGTTGCCAAATTTTCAAAAATTTTTTTCTGTTTTTTGTCAATATCTTTGCTTCTGGTGAAGGTAGAACGCTGAAAATTGTCACGTGGGCATCTGCTGACGTCACCGCACGATGATTCGTTGCCAGATTTTCAAAAATATTTTTTCGTTTTTTGTCAATATTTTGCTTTGGTGAAGTAGAACGCTGAAAATAGTCACGTGGGCATCTGCTGACGTCACCGCACGAAGATTCGTTGCCAGATTTTTAAAATTTTTTTTTGTTTTTGTCAATATCTCTGCTTCTGGTGAAAATAGAACGCTGAAAATGGTCACGTGGGCATCTGCTGACGTCACCGCACGAAAATTTGTTGCCAGATTTTGAAAAATTTTTTTCGTTTTTGTCAATATCTTTGTTTCTGGTGAAAGTAAACGCTGAAAATTGTCACGTGGGCATCTGCTGACGTCACCGCACAATGATACGTTGCCAGATTTTCAAAAATTTTTTTTTGTTTTTTGTCAATATCTTTGCTTCTGGTGAAGGTAGAACGCTGAAAATAGTCACGTGGGCATCTGCTGACGTCACCGCACGAAAATTTGTTGCCAGATTTTCAAAAAATTTTTTATGTTTTTTGTCAATATCTTTGTTTCTGGTGAAGGTAAAACGCTGAAAATAATCACGTGGGCATCTGCTGACGTCACCGCACAATGATACGTTGCCAGATTTTCAAAAATTTTTTGTTTTTGTCAATATTCTGCTTCTGGTGAAGGTAGAACGCTGAAAATTGTCACGTGGGCATCTGCTGACGTCACCGCACGATGATTCGTTGCCAGATTTTTAAAAATATTTTATCGTTTTTGTCAATATCTCTGCTTCTGGTGAAGGTAGAACGCTGAAAATAGTCACGTGGGCATCTGCTGACGTTACCGCACGAAGATTCGTTGCCAGATTTTCAAAATTTTTTTTTTCGTTTTTGTCAATATCTCTGCTTCTGAAGATAGAACGCTGAAAATGGTCACGTGAGCATCTGCTGACGTCACCGCACGAAGATTAGTTGCCAGATTTTCAAAAATTTTTTTTTCGTTTTTTTTAATATCTCTGCTTTTGGTGAAGGTAGAACGCTGAAAATAGTCACGTGGGCATCAACTGACGTCACCGCACGAAGATTACGTTGCCAGATTTTCAAAAATTTTTTTTCGTTTTTTGTCAATATCTCTGCTTCTGGTGAAGGTAGAACGCTGAAAATAGTCACGTGGGCATCTGCTGACGTCACCGCACAATGATACGTTGCCAGATTTTCAAAAATTTTTTTGTTTTTTGTCAATATCTCTGCTTCTGGTAAAAATAGAACGCTGAAAATTTTTACGTGAACATTTGCTGACGTCACCGCACAAAGATCAGAACGCTGAAAATAGTCACGTGGGCATTTGCTGACGTTACCGCACGAAGATTCGTTGCCAGATTTTCAAAATTTTTTTTTTGTTTTTTGTCAATATCTTTGCTTCTGGTGTAGGTAGAACGCTGAAAATTGTTACGTGGGCATCTGCTGACGTCACCGCACGATAATTCTTTGCCAGATTTTCAAAAATATTTTTATCGTTTTTTGTCAATATTTCTGCTTCTGGTGAAGGTAGAACGCTGAAAATAGTCACGTGGGCATCTGCTGACGTTACAGCACGAAGATTCGTTGCCAGATTTTCAAAATTTTTTTTGTTTTTTGTCAATATATCTGCTTCTGGTGAAAATAGAACGCTGAAAATGGTCACGTGGGCATCTGCTGACGTCACCGCACGATGATTTTTTGCCAGATTTTCAAAAATTTTTTTTTCGTTTTTTGTCAATATCTTTGCTTCTGGTGAAAGTAGAACGCTGAAAATAGTCACGTGGGCATTTGCTGACGTCACCGCACGAAAATTTGTTGCCAGATTTTCAAAAATTTTTTTTTCGTTTTTTGTCAATATCTTTGTTTCTGGTGAAAGTAAAACGCTGAAAATAGTCACGTGAACATCTGCTGACGTCACCGCACAATGATACGTTGCCAGATTTTCAAAAAATTTTTTTGTTTTTTGTCAATTCTGCTCTGGTGAAGGTAGAACGCTGAAAATTGTCACGTGGGCATCTGCTGACGTCACCGCACGATGATTTTTTGCCAGATTTTTAAAAATATTTTTATCGTTTTTTGTCAATAATTCTGCTTCTGGTGGTGGTAAAACGCTGAAAATGGTCACGTGGGCATCTGCTGACGTCACCGCACAATGATACATTGCTAGATTTTCAAAAATTTTTTTTTCGTTTTTTGTCAATATCTCTGCTCCTGGTGAAGATAGAACGCTGAAAATTGTTACGTGGGCATCTGCTGACGTCACCACACGATGATTTTTTGGCAGATTAAAAAAATTTTTTTTTTCGTTTTTTGTCAATATCTCTGCTTCTGGTGAAGGTAGAACGCGAAAATGGTCACGTGGGCATCTGTTGACGTCACCGCACAATGATACGTTGCCAATTTTCAAAAATTTTTTTGTTTTTGTCAATATCTTTGATCTTGGTTGAAACTGAAAATAACGCTGAAAATGGCACGTGGGCATCTGCTGACGTCTGCGCACAATTATACGTTGCCAAATTTTCAAAATTTTTTTTGTTTTTTGTCAATATCTTTGCTTCTGGTGAAGGTAGAACGCTGAAAATTGTTACGTGGGCATCTGCGAACGTCACCGCACGATGCTACGTTGCCAGATTTTCAAAAATTTTTCTTTGTTTTTTGTCAATATTTACGTTTTTGGTGAGGGCAGAACGCTGAAAATAATCACGTGGGCATCTTTTGACGTCACCGCTCGATGTTACGTTGCCAGATTAAAAAAAATTTTTTTTTCGTTTTCTGTCAATATCTCTGCTTCTGGTGAAGGTAGAACGCTGAAAATAGTCACGTGGGCATCTGCTAACGTCACCGCACAATGATACGTTGCTAAATTTAAAAAAATTTTTTTTTAGCTTTTTGTCAATATCTCTGCTTTGTGAAGGTAGAACGCTGAAAATGGTCACGTGGGCATCTGCTGACGTCACCGCACATGATACGTTGCCAGATTTTCAAAAATTTTTTTGTTTTTGTCAATATCTCTGCTTCTGGTGAAGGTAGAACGCTGAAAATTGTTACGTGGGCATCTGCTGACGTCACCGCACGATGATTCGTTGCCAGATTTTCAAAAATTTTTTTTGTTTTTGTCAATATCTTTGCTTCTGGTGAAGGTAGAACGCTGAAAATAGTCACGTGGGCATTTGCTGACGTCACCGCACGAAGATTCGTTGCCAGATTTTCAAAAATTTTTTTATCGTTTTTTGTCAATATCTCTGCTTCTGGTAAAGGTAGAACGCTGAAAATGGTCACGTGGTCATCTGCTGACGTCACCGCACAATGATACGTTGCCAGATTTTGAAAAATTTTTTTCGTTTTTGTCAATATCTCTGCTTCTGGTAAAGGTAGAACGCTGAAAATTGTTACGTGGGCATCTGCTGACGTCACCGCACGAAAATTTGTTGCCAAATTCAAAAATTTTTTTTTTTTGTCAATATCTTTGCTTCTGGTGAAGGTAGAACGCTGAAAATAGTCACGTGGGCATCTGCTGACGTCACCGCACAATGATACGTTGCCAAATTTTCAAAAATTTTTTTGTTTTTTTCAATATCTTTGCTTCTGGTGAAGGTAGAACGCTGAAAATTGTTACGTGGGCATCTGCTGACGTCACCGCACGATGATTCGTTGCCAGATTTTCAAAAATTTTTTTCGTTTTTGTCAATAATTCTGCTTCTGGTGAAGGTAGAACGCTGAAAATAGTCACGTGGGCATCTGCTGACGTTACCGCACGAAGATTCGTTGCCAGATTTTCAAAATTTTTTTTTCGTTTTCTGTCAATATCTCTGCTTCTGGTGAAGGTAGAACGCTGAAAATAGTCACGTGGGCATCTGCTAACGTCACCGCACAATGATACGTTGCTAAATTTTAAAAAATTTTTTTTTAGCTTTTTGTCAATATCTCTGCTTCTGGTGAAGGTAGAAGGCTGAAAATGGTCACGTGGGCATCTGCTAACGTCACCGCACAATGATACGTTGCCAAATTTTCAAAAATTTTTTTTTGTTTTTTGTCAATATCTCTGCTTCTGGTGAAGGTAGAACGCTGAAAATAGTCACGTGGGCATCTGCTGACGTCACCGCACGATGATTCTTTGCCAGATTTTCAAAAATTTTTTTTTGTTTTTTGTCAATATCTTTGCTTCTGGTGAAGGTAGAACGCTGAAAATAGTCACGTGGGCATCTGCTGACGTCACCGCACGAAGATTCGTTGCCAGATTTTCAAAAAATTTTTTTCGTTTTTGTCAATATCTCTGCTTCTGGTAAAGGTAGAACGCTGAAAATGGTCACGTGGGCATCTGCTGACGTCACCGCACAATGATACGTTGCCAGATTTTCAAAAATTTTTTCGTTTTTGTCAATATCTCTGCTTCTGGTGAAGGTAGAACGCTGAAAATTGTTACGTGGGCATCTGCTGACGTCACCGCACAAAAATTTGTTGCCAAATTTTCAAAAATTTTTTCTTTGTTTTTTGTCAATATCTCTGCTTCTGGTAAAGGTAAAACGCTGAAAATAGTCACGTGGGCAATTGTTGACGTCACCGCACAATGATACGTTGCCAGATTTTGAAAAATTTTTTTTTGTTTTTTGTCAATATCTCTGCTTCTGGTGAAGGTAGAACGCTGAAAATCGTTACGAGGGCATCTGCTGACGTCACTGCACGATGATTCGTTGCCAAATTTTCAAAAATTTTTTTTTGTTTTTTGTCAATATTTTTGTTTCTGGTGAAAGTAGAACGCTGAAAATAGTCACGTGGGCATCTGCTGACGTCACCGCACGAAGATTCGTTGCCAGATTTTCAAAATTTTTATTTTGTTTTTTGTCAATATATCTGCTTCTGGTGAAAATAGAACGCTGAAAATGGTCACGTGAGCATCTGCTGACGTCACCGCACGATGATTTTTTGCCAGATTTTCAAAATTTTTTTCGTTTTTGTCAATATCTTTGCTTCTGGTGAAGGTAGAACGCTGAAAATGGTCACGTGGGCATCTGCTGACGTCACCGCACAATAATACGTTGCCAGATTTTGAAAAATTTTTTTATCGTTTTTTGTCAATATCTTTGCTTCTGTTGGAGGTAGAACGCTGAAAATTGTTACGTGGGCATCTGCTGACGTCACCGCACGATAATTCTTTGCCAGATTTTCAAAAATTTTTTTTTGTTTTTTGTCAATATCTTTGCTTCTGGTGAAGGTAGAACGCTGAAAATGGTCACGTGGGCATTTGCTCTTGTCACCGTACAATGATACTTGGCCAGATTTAAAAAAATTTTTTTATCGTTTTTTGTCAATTCCTCTGCTTCTGGTGGAAGTAGAACGCTAAAAATTTGTTACGTTGGCATCTGCTGACGTCACTGCACGAAGATTCGTTGCCAGATTTTCAAAATTTTTCTTTCGTTTTTTGTCAATAACTTTGCCTCTGGTGAAGGTAGAACGCTGAAAATAGTCACGTGGGCATCTGCTGACGTCACCGCACGAAAATTTGTTGCCAGATTTTCAAAAATTTTTTTTTCGTTTTTTGTCAATATCTTTGCTTCTGGTGAAGGTAGAACGCTGAAAATAGTCACGTGGGCATCTGCTGACGTCACCGCACGATGATTTTGCCAGATTTTCAAAAATTTTTTTCGTTTTTTGTCAATATCTTGCTTCTGGTGAAGGTAGAACGCTGAAAATAGTCACGTGGGCATCTGCTGACGTTACCGCACGAAGATTCGTTGCCAGATTTTCAAAATTTTTTTTTCGTTTTTTGTCAATATCTCTGCTTCTGGTGAAGATAGAACGCTGAAAATGGTCACGTGGGCATCTGCTGACGTCACCGCACAATGATACGTTGCCAGATTTTCAAAAATTTTTTTTTCGTTTTTTTTTAATATCTTTGCTTTTGGTGAAGGTAGAACGCTGAAAATAGTCACGTGGGCATCTGCTGACGTCACCGCACAATGACGTTGCCAGATTTTCAAAAATTTTTTTTTGTTTTTTGTCAATATCTTGCTTCTGGTAGGTAGAACGCTGAAAATTGTTACGTGGGCATCTGCTGACGTCACCGCACGATGATTCGTTGCCAGATTTTCAAAAATTTTTTTTTCGTTTTTTGTCAATATCTTTGCTTCTGGTGAAGGTAGAACGCTGAAAATAGTCACGTGGGCATCTGCTGACGTCACCGCACGAAGATCGTTGCCAGATTTTCAAAATTTTTTTGTTTTTGTCAATATATCTGCTTCTGGTGAAAATAGAACGCTGAAAATGGTCACGTGGGCATCTGCTGACGTCACCGCACGATGATTTTTTGCCAGATTTTCAAAAATTTTTTTTTCATTTTTTGTCAATATCTTTGCTTCTGGTGAAGGTAGAACGTTGAAAATAGTCACGTGGGCATCTTCTGACGTCACCGCACGAAAATTTGTTGCCAAATTTTCAAAAAATTTTTTTTGTATTTTGTCAATATTTCTGCTTCTGGTGTAGGTAGAACGCTGAAAATAGTCACGTGGGCATCTGCTGACGTCACCGCACGATGATTCGTTGCCAGATTTTCAAAAATTTTTTTCGTTTTTTGTCAATATTCTGCTTCTGGTGAAGGTAGAACGCTGAAAATAGTCACGTGGGCATCTGCTGACGTCACCGCACGAAGATTCGTTGCCAGATTTAAAAAAATTTTTTTTTGTTTTTTGTCAATATCTCTGCTTCTGGTGAAGGTAGAACGCTGAAAATTGTCACGTGGGCATCTGCTGACGTCACCGCACGATGATTCGTTGCCATTTTCAAAATATTTTTTCGTTTTTTGTCAATATCTCTGCTTCTGGTGAAAGTAGAACGCTGAAAATAGTCACGTGGGCATCTGCTGACGTCACCGCACGAAGATTCGTTGCCAGATTTTCAAAATTTTTTTTTGCTTCTTGTCAATATCTTTGTTTCTGGTGAAAGTAGAACGCTGAAAATGGTCACGTGGGCATCTGCTGACGTCACCGCACAATGATACGTTGCCAGATTTTCAAAAATTTTTTTTTCGTTTTTTGTCAATATCTTTGCTTCTGGTGAAGGTAGAACGCTGAAAATAGTCACGTGGGCATCTGCTGACGTCACCGCACAATGATACGTTGCCAGATTTTCAAAAAATTTTTTTTTGTTTTTTGTCAATATCTTTGCTTCTGGTGAAGGTAGAACGCTGAAAATTGTCACGTGGGCATCTGCTGACGTCACCGCACGATGATTCTTTGCCAGATTTTCAAAAATTTTTTTTTCGTTTTTTGTCAATATCTTTGCTTCTGGTGAAGGTAGAACGCTGAAAATGGTCACGTGGGCATCTGCTGACGTCACCGCACGAAGATTCGTTGCCAGATTTTCAAAATTTTTTTTTTGTTTTTTGTCAATATCTCTGCTTCTGGTAAAAGTAGAACGCTGAAAATGGTCACGTGGGCATCTGCTGACGTCACCGCACGAAGATTTGTTGCCAGATTTTCAAAAATTTTTTTTCGTTTTTTGTCAATATCTTTGCTTCTGGTGAAGGTAGAACGCTGAAAATAGTCACGTGGGCATCTGCTGACGTCACCGCACGAAGATTCGTTGCCAGATTTTCAAAAAATTTTTTTGTTTTTGTCAATATCTCTGCTTCTGGTGAAGGTAGAACGCTGAAAATTGTCACGTGGGCATCTGCTGACGTCACCGCACGATGATTCGTTGCCAGATTTTCAAAATATTTTTATCGTTTTTTGTCAATATCTCTGCCTCTGGTGAAGGTAGAACGCTGAAAATAGTCACGTGGGCATCTGCTGACGTCACCGCACGAAGATTCGTTGCCAGATTTTCAAAAATTTTTTTTTGTTTTTTGTCAATATCTCTGCTTCTGGTGAAAGTAGAACGCTGAAAATGGTCACGTGGGCATCTGCTGACGTCACCGCACGATGATACGTTGCCAGATTTTCAAAAATTTTTTTTTGTTTTTTGTCAATATCTTTGCTTCTGGTGAAGGTAGAACGCTGAAAATAGTCACGTGGGCATCTGCTGACGTCACCGCACGAAGATTCGTTGCCAGATTTTCAAAAATTTTTTTTCGTTTTTTGTCAATATCTCTGCTTCTGGTGAAGGTAGAACGCTGAAAATGGTCACGTGGGCATCTGCTGACGTCACCGCACAATGATACGTTGCCAGATTTTGAAAAATTTTTTTTCGTTTTTTGTCAATATCTCTGCTTCTGGTGAAGGTAGAACGCTGAAAATTGTTACGTGGGCATCTGCTGACGTCACCGCACGATAATTTTTTGCCAGATTTTAAAAAATTTTTTCTTCGTTTTTTGTCAATATCTCTGCTTCTGGTGAAGGTAGAACGCTGAAAATGGTCACGTGGGCATCTGCTGACGTCACCGCACAATGATACGTTGCCAGATTTTCAAAAATTTTTTTTTGTTTTTTGTCAATATCTTTGCTTTGGTGAAGGTAGAACGCTGAAAATGGTCACGTGGGCATCTGCTGACGTCACCGCACAATGATACGTTGCCAATTTTCAAAATTTTTTTGTTTTTTGTCATCTCTGCTTCTGGTGAAGGTAGAACGCTGAAAATGGTCACGTGGGCATCTGCTGACGTCACCGCACGATGATACGTTGCCAGATTTTCAAAAATTTTTTTTTGTATTTTGTCAATATTTCTGCTTCTGGTGAAGGTAGAACGCTGAAAATGGTCACGTGGGCATCTGCTGACGTCACCGCACGATAATTTTTTGGCAGTTTAAAAAAATTATTTTTTCGTTTTTTGTCAATATCTCTGTTTCTGGTGAAGGTAGAACGCGGAAAATGGTCACGTGGGCATTTGCTGACGTCACCGCACAATGATACGTTGCCAAATTTTCAAAAATTTTTTTTTCGTTTTTTGTCAATATCTCTGATCCTGGTGGTGGTAAAACGCTGAAAATGGTCACGTGGGCATCTGCTGATGTCACCGCACAATGATACGTTGCCAAATTTTCAAGAATTTTTTTTTTGTTTTTTGTCAATATCTCTGATCCTAGTGAAAGTAGAACGCTGAAAATAATCACGTGGGCATCTGCTGACGTCACCGCACAATGATACGTTGCTAAATATTGAAAAATTTTTATATCGTTTTCTGTCAATATCTCTGCTTCTGGTGAAGGTAGAACGCTGAAAATAGTCACGTGAACATCTGCTGACGTCACCGCACAATGATACGTTGCCAGATTTTGAAAAATTTTTTTATCGTTTTCTTTCAATATCTTTGCTTTTGTGTAGAACGCTGAAAATTGTTACGTGGGCATCTGCTGACGTCACCGCACGATGATTTTTGCCAAATTAAAAAATTTTTTGTTTTTTGTCAATATCTTTGCTTCTGGTGAAGGTAGAACGCTGAAAATGGTCACGTGGGCATCTGCTGACGTCACCGCACATGATACGTTGCCAGATTTAAAAAATTTTTTTTCGTTTTTTGTCAATATCTCTGCTTCTGGTGGAAGTAGAACGCTGAAAATTGTAACGTGAGCATCTGCTGACGTCACCGCACGAAAATTTGTTGCCAGATTTTTAAAAATTTTTTTTTCGTTTTTTGTCAATAACTTTGCCTCTGGTGAAGGTAGAACGCTGAAAATAGTCACGTGGGCATCTGCTGACGTCACCGCACAATGATACGTTGCCAGATTTTCAAAAATTTTTTTTTGTTTTTTGTCAATATCTCTGCTTCTGGTGAAGGTAGAACGCTGAAAATTGTTACGTGGGCATCTGCGAACGTCACCGCACGATGCTACGTTGCCAGATTTTCAAAATTTTTTTGTTTTTTGTCAATATTTCGCTTCTGGTGAAGGTAGAACGCTGAAAATAGTCACGGGCATCTGCTGACGTCACCGCTCGATGTTACGTTGCCAGATTAAAAAAAATTTTTTTTTTGTTTTCTGTCAATATCTCTGCTTCTGGTGAAGGTAGAACGCTGAAAATAGTCACGTGGGCATCTGCTAACGTCACCGCACAATGATACGTTGCTAAATTTTAAAAAATTTTTTTTTAGCTTTTTGTCAATATCTCTGCTTCTGGTGAAGGTAGAAGGCTGAAAATGGTCACGTGGGCATCTGCTAACGTCACCGCACATTGATACGTTGCCAAATTTTCAAAAATTTTTTTTTTGTTTTTGTCAATGTCTCTGCTTCTGGTGAAGGTAGAACGTTGAAAATTGTTACGTGGGCTCTGCTAATGTCACCGCACGATGATTCGTTGCCAGATTTTCAAAAACTTTTTTTTGTTTTTTGTCGATATCTTTGTTTCTGGTGAAGGTAGAACGCTGAAAATAATCACGTGGGCATCTGCTGACGTCACCGCACAAAGATACGTTGCCAGATTTTCGAAAATTTTTTTTTTGTTTTTTGTCAATATGTCTGCTTCTGGTAAAGGTAGAACGCTGAAAATGGTCACGTGGGCATCTGCTGACGTCACCGCACAATGATACGTTGCCAGATTTTCAAAAATTTTTTCGTTTTTTCTCAATATTTTTGTTTCTGGTAGAGATAGAACGGTGAAAATTGTTACGTGGGTATTTTCTGACGTCACCGCACGAAAATTTGTTGCCAAATTTTCAAAAATTTTTTTTTTGTTTTTTGTCAATATCTTTGCTTCTGGTAAAGGTAAAACGCTGAAAATAATCACGTGGGCATCTGCTGACGTCACCGCACAATGATACGTTGCCAAATTTTCAAAAAATTTTTTTGTTTTTTGTCAATATCTTTGCTTCTGGTGTAGGTAGAACGCTGAAAATTGTTACGTGGGCATCTGCTGACGTCACCGCACGATGATTCTTTGCCAGATTTTCAAAATATTTTTTCGTTTTTTGTCAATATCTTTGTTTCTGGTGAAAGTAGAACGCTGAAAATAGTCACGTGGGCATCTGCTGACGTCACCGCACGAAGATTCGTTGCCAGATTTTCAAAATTTTTTTTGTTTTTGTCAATATCTCTGCTTCTGGTAAAAGTAGAACGCTGAAAATGGTCACGTGGGCATCTGCTGACGTCACCGCACGATGATTTTTTGCCAGATTTTAAAAAATTTTTTTCGTTTTTGTCAATATCTCTGCTTCTGGTGAAGGTAGAACGCTGAAAATAGTCACGTGAACATCTGCTGACGTCACCGCACAATGATACGTTGCCAGATTTTGAAAAATTTTTTTATCGTTTTCTTTCAATATCTTTGCTTTTGGTGGAGGTAGAACGCTGAAAATTGTTACGAGGGCAACTGCTGACGTCACTGCACGATAATTCTTTGCCAAATTAAAAAAAATTTTTTTTTTGTTTTTTGTCAATATCTTTGCTTCTGGTGAAGGTAGAACGCTGAAAATGGTCACGTGGGCATCTGCTGACGTCACCGCACAATGATACGTTGCCAGATTAAAAAAAATTTTTTTTTCGTTTTTTGTCAATATCTCTGCTTCTGGTGGAAGTAGAACGCTGAAAATTGTTACGTGGGCATCTGCTGACGTCACCGCACGAAGATTCGTTGCCAGATTTTCAAAAGTTTCTTTTTCGTTTATTGTCAATATCTTTGCTTCTGGTGAAGGTAGAACGCTGAAAATAGTCACGTGGGCATCTGCTGACGTCACCGCACAATGATACGTTGCCAGATTTTGAAAAATTTTTTTATCGTTTTTTGTCAATATCTCTGCTTCTGGTGAAGGTAGAACGCTGAAAATTGTTACGTGGGCATCTGCTGACGTCACCGCACGATGCTACGTTGCCAGATTTTCAAAAATTTTTTTTTGTTTTTTGTCAATATCTCTGCTTCTGGTGAAGGTAGAACGCTGAAAATGGTCACGTGGGCATCTGCTGACGTCACCGCACGATGTTCGTTGCCAGATTTTCAAAAATTTTTTTTTGTTTTTTGTCAATATCTCTGCTTCTGGTGAATGTAGAACGCTAAAAATGGTCACGTGGGCAATTGTTGACGTCACCGCACAATGATACGTTGCCAAATTTTCAAGAATTTTTTTTCGTTTTTTGTCAATATCTCTGCTTCTGGTGAAAGTAGAACGCTGAAAATAATCACGTGGGCATCTGCTGACGTCACCGCACATGATGTTGCCAGATTTTCAAAAATTTTTTTTTTGTTTTTGTCAATGTCTCTGCTTCTGGTGAAGGTAGAACGTTGAAAATTGTTACGTGGGCTCTGCTAATGTCACCGCACGATGATTCTTTGCCAGATTTTCAAAAATTTTTTTTTTGTTTTTTGTTAATATCTTTGTTTCTGGTAAAGGTAGAACGCTGAAAATAGTCACGTGGGCATCTACTGACGTCATTGCACGAAGATTCGTTGCCAGATTTTCAAAAATTTTTTTTTCGTTTTTTGTCAATAAATCTGCTTTTGGTAAAGGTAGACCGCTAAAAATGGTCACGTGGGCATCTGCTGACGTCACCGCACAATGATACGTTGCCAGATTTTCAAAAATTTTTTTTTCGTTTTTTTTTAATATCTTTGCTTTTGGTGAAGGTAGAACGCTGAAAATAGTCACGTGGACATCAACTGACGTCACCGCACAATGACACGTTGCCAAATTTTCAAAAAATTTTTTTTTGTTTTTTGTCAATATCTTTGCTTCTGGTGTAGGTAGAACGTTGAAAATTGTTACGTGGGCATCTGCTGACGTCACCGCACGATGATTCTTTGCCAGATTTTCAAAAATTTTTTTTTCGTTTTTTGTCAATATCTTTGCTTCTGGTGAAGGTAGAACGCTGAAAATAGTCACGTGGGCATCTGCTGACGTCACCGCACGATCGTTGCCAGATTTTCAAAATTTTTTTTTTTGTTTTTGTCAATATCTCTGCTTCTGGTGAAGGTAGAACGCTGAAAATGGTCACGTGGGCATCTGCTGACGTCACCGCACGATGATTTGTTGCCAGATTTTCAAAAATTTCTTTTTCGTTTTTTGTCAATATCTTTGCTTCTGGTGAAGGTAGAACGCTGAAAATAGTCACGTGGGCATCTGCTGACGTCACCGCACGAAGATTTGTTGCCAGATTTTCAAAAATTTTTTTGTTTTTGTCAATATCTTTGCTTCTGGTGAAGGTAGAACGCTGAAAATTGTCACGTGGGCATCTGCTGACGTCACCGCACGATGATTTTTGCCAGATTTTCAAAAATTTTTTTCGTTTTTTGTCAATATTCTGCTTCTGGTGAAGGTAGAACGCTGAAAATGGTCACGTGGGCATCTGCTGACGTCACCGCACGAAGATTCGTTGCCAGATTTTCAAAATTTTTTTGTTTTTGTCAATATCTCTGCTTCTGGTGAAGGTAGAACGCTGAAAATGGTCACGTGGGCATCTGCTGACGTCACCGCACGATGATTCGTTGCCAGATTTTCAAAATTTTTTTTTTTTTGTCAATATCTTTGCTTCTGGTGAAGGTAGAACGCTGAAAATGGTCACGTGGGCATCTGCTGACGTCACCGCACGAAAATTCGTTGCCAGATTTTCAAAATTTTTTCGTTTTTGTCAATATCTCTGCTTCTGGTGAAGGTAGAACGCTGAAAATAGTCACGTGGGCATCTGCTGACGTCACCGCACAATGATACGTTGCCAGATTTTCAAAAATTTTTTGTTTTTGTCAATATCTGCTTCTGGTGAAGGTAGAACGCTGAAAATAGTCACGTGGGCATCTGCTGACGTCACCGCACGATGATTCGTTGCCAGATTTTCAAAAATTTTTTTTCGTTTTTTGTCAATATTCTGCTTCTGGTGAAGGTAGAACGCTGAAAATAGTCACGTGGGCATCTGCTGACGTCACCGCACGAAGATTCGTTGCCAGATTTTTCAAAATTTTTTTCGTTTTTTGTCAATATCTTTGCTTCTGGTGAAGGTAGAACGCTGAAAATGGTCACGTGGGCATCTGCTGACGTCACCGCACGAAGATTACGTTGCCAGATTTTCAAAATTTTTTTTTCGTTTTTTCAATATCTCTGCTTCTGGTGAAGGTAGAACGCTGAAAATAGTCACGTGGGCATCTGCTGACGTCACCGCACAATGATACGTTGCCAGATTAAAAAAAATTTTTTTTTGTTTTTTGTCAATATCTCTGCTTCTGGTGAAAGTAGAACGCTGAAAATTGTCACGTGGGCATCTGCTGACGTCACCGCACGATGATTCGTTGCCAGATTTAAAAAATTTTTTTCGTTTTTTGTCAATATCTTGCTTTGGTGAAATAGAACGCTGAAAATGGTCACGTGGGCATCTGCTGACGTCACCGCACAATGATACGTTGCCAGATTTTCAAAAATTTTTTTTCGTTTTTTGTCAATATCTTTGCTTCTGGTGGAAGTAGAACGCTGAAAATTGTCACGTGGGCATCTGCTGACGTCACCGCACGATGATTCGTTGCCAGATTTTCAAAAATTTTTTTCGTTTTTTGTCAATATCTCTGCTTCTGGTGAAGGTAGAACGCTGAAAAAGTCACGTGGGCATCTGCTGACGTCACCGCACGAAGATTCGTTGCCAGATTTCAAAATTTTTTTTGTTTTTTGTCAATATCTTTGCTTCTGGTGAAGGTAGAACGCTGAAAATGGTCACGTAAGCATCAGCTGACGTCACCGCACGATGATTTGTTGCCAGATTTTCAAAAATTTTTTTTTCGTTTTTTGTCAATATCTTTGCTTCTGGTGAAGTTGAAACGCTAAAAATGGTCACGTGGGCATCTGCTGACGTCACCGCACAATGATTCGTTGCCAGATTTTCAAATAATTTTTTTGTTTTTGTCAATATCTCTGCTTCTGGTGGAAGGTAGAACGCTGAAAATTGTTACGTGGGCATCTGCTGACGTCACCGCACGATGATTCGTTGCCAGATTTTCAAAATATTTTTTTCGTTTTGTCAATATCTCTGCTTCTGGTGAAGGTAGAACGCTGAAAATAGTCACGTGGGCATCTGCTGACGTCACCGCACGAAGATTCGTTGCCAGATTTTTTCAAAATTTTTTTTTGTTTTTGTCAATATCTTTGCTTCTGGTGAAGGTAGAACGCTGAAAATAGTCACGTGGGCATCTGCTGACGTCACCGCACGATGATTCGTTGCCAGATTTTCAAAAATTTTTTTGTTTTTTGTCAATATTCTGTCTGGTGAAAGTAGAACGCTGAAAATAGTCACGTGGGCATCTGCTGACGTCACCGCACGAAGATTCGTTGCCAGATTTTCAAAATTTTTTTGTTTTTGTCAATATCTCTGCTTCTGGTGAAAGTAGAACGCTGAAAATGGTCACGGGCATCTGCTGACGTCACCGCACGATGATTCGTTGCCAGATTTTCAAAAATTTTTTTGTTTTTGTCAATATCTCTGCTTCTGGTGAAGGTAGAACGCTGAAAATAGTCACGTGGGCATCTGCTGACGTCACCGCACGAAAATTTGTTGCAAGATTTTCAAAAATTTTTTTTTCGTTTTTTGTCAATATCTTTGTTTCTGGTGAAGGTAAAACGCTGAAAATAGTCACGTGGGCATCTGCTGACGTCACCGCACGAAGATTCGTTGCCAGATTTTCAAAATTTTTTTTTTTGTTATTTGTCAATATTTCTGCTTCTGGTGTAGGTAGAACGCTGAAGATTGTTACGTGGGCATCTGCTGACGTCACCGCACGATGATTCTTTGCCAGATTTTCAAAAATATTTTTATCGTTTTTTGTCAATAATTCTGCTTCTGGTGAAGGTAGAACGCTGAAAATAGTCACGTGGGCATCTGCTGACGTTACCGCACGAAGATTCGTTGCCAGATTTTCAAAATTTTTTTTTTGTTTTTTGTCAATATCTTTGCTTCTGGTGTAGGTAGAACGCTGAAAATTGTTACGTGGGCATCTGCTGACGTCACCGCACGATGATTCTTTGCCAGATTTTCAAAAATTTTTTTTTTGTTTTTTGTCAACATCTTTGTTTCTGGTGAAAGTAAAACGCTGAAAATAGTCACGGGCATCTGCTGACGTCACCGCACGAAGATTCGTTGATTTTCAAAATTTTTTTGTTTTTTGTCAATATCTCTGCTTCTGGTGAAGGTAGAACGCTGAAAATGGTCACGTGGGCATCTGCTGACGTCACCGCACGATGATTCGTTGCCAGATTTTCAAAAATTTTTTTCGTTTTTGTCAATATTTCTGTTTCTGGTGAAAGTAGAACGCTGAAAATAGTCTGGTGGGCATCAACTGACGTCACCGCACAATGATACGTTGCCAGATTTTCAAAAAATTTTTTTTTGTTTTTGTCAATATCTTTGCTTCTGGTGAAGGTAGAACGCTGAAAATTGTTACGTGGGCATCTGCTGACGTCACCGCACGAAGATTTGTTGCCAAATTTTCAAAAATTTTTTTGTTTTTGTCAATAATCTTTCTGGTGAAGGTAGAACGCTGAAAATAGTCACGTGGGCATCTGCTGACGTTACCGCACGAAGATTCGTTGCCAGATTTTCAAAATTTTTTTTTCGTTTTCTGTCAATATCTCTGCTTCTGGTGAAGGTAGAACGCTGAAAATAGTCACGTGGGCATCTGCTAACGTCACCGCACATTGATACGTTGCCAAATTTCAAAAATTTTTTTTTTGTTTTTGTCAATGTCTCTGCTTCTGGTGAAGGTAGAACGCTGAAAATGGTCACGTGGGCATCTGCTGACGTCACCGCACATGATACGTTGCCAAATTTTCAAAATTTTTTTGTTTTTGTCAATATTCTGCTTCTGGTGAAGGTAGAACGCTGAAAATTGTTACGTGGGCATCTGCTGACGTCACCGCACGATGATTCGTTGCCAGATTTTCAAAAATTTTTTTTTTGTTTTTTGTCAATATCTTTGCTTCTGGTGAAGGTAGAACGCTGAAAATGGTCACGTGGGCATCTGCTGACGTCATTGCACGAAGATTCGTTGCCAGATTTTCAAAAATTTTTTTTTCGTTTTTTTTCAATAAATCTGCTTTTGGTAAAGGTAGACCGCTAAAAATGGTCACGTGGGCATCTGCTGACGTCGCCGCACAATGATACGTTGCCAGATTTTGAAAAATTTTTTTATCGTTTTTTCTCAATATTTTTGTTTCTGGTAAAGATAGAACGGTGAAAATTGTTACGTGGGTATTTTCTGACGTCACCGCACGAAAATTTGTTGCCAAATTTTCAAAAATTTTTTTTTGTTTTTTCAATATCTTTGCTTTTGGTGAAGGTAGAACGCTGAAAATAGTCACGTGGGCATCTGCTGACGTCACCGCACAATGATACGTTGCCAAATTTTCAAAAAATTTTTTTGTTTTTTGTCAATATCTTTGCTTCTGGTGTAGGTAGAACGCTGAAAATTGTTACGTGGGCATCTGCTGACGTCACCGCACGATGATTCTTTGCCAGATTTTCAAAAATATTTTTATCGTTTTTTGTAAATAATTTTGTTTCTGGTGAAGGTAGAACGCTGAAAATAGTCACGTGGGCATCTGCTGACGTTACAGCACGAAGATTCGTTGCCAGATTTTCAAAATTTTTATTTTGTTTTTTGTCAATATATCTGCTTCTGGTGAAAATAGAACGCTGAAAATGGTCACGTGAGCATCTGCTGACGTCACCGCACGATGATTTTTTGCCAGATTTTGAATAATTTTTATATCGTTTTCTGTCAATATCTTTGCTTCTGGTGAAGGTAGAACGCTGAAAATAGTCACGTGAACATCTGCTGACGTCACCGCACAATGATACGTTGCCAGATTTTGAAAAATTTTTTTATC
>NC_091872.1:42308-96632 GCF_019399895.1 Cardiocondyla obscurior | reverse complement strand
CAGTTTTTTCAAAGTATGTTACCGACGTTTCCTTTAGTGATTGAAAAATCAGGAAATGCTGATTTCTTTTACTACATCGTATAAAAATAAGATTGCATCTTTAACGCTGATATTTTTGTAATACAGTGAATAGTTTATTAAAAAGTTATTACGTAATGTTTATTTTGTATAGTATAAGACGCGCTGGTTTAACCGTCAGTTCGTTAATTTTCGACAGAATCGGTCTGTTTTAGCTTTGCTTAAGTCATGGTTGTCCAGTTTTAGATAAATACTTACTATCACGTCGTGTTGCATCTCGGGGCCGCTTTGTTTTACTCTCGCCTCAGTGCCTCCAGTTTCTACGACATAAGCCGATCTCCTTATTTATTTTAGAGCTATTTGCATACACCGGCGATAGCTCGGGAATTGCCAAGAGCATCACTAGTTTTGTTTCAGAATAAAGATCAATGTTATAACAAATAAAGTGAAACTGAATTTTATTAAAATAATTCTTATTATTGTACTTTTACGGACAAGTTTTCTTGTAATTTAATTGATTAAACAATGAGTAAATCTGTTTTTTGTGTTTAATCTCAAAGAGTTTTAGAGGTAATTAATAATAAACTGTGTTACGTCCACCCAAATAACATGTATTTTTATAAAAATATTTTGCGAATACATTTAAGTATAATCTAATATTCAAATATATAAAGCCGTAGAAAGTAAAGACATATATAAATTTATATCACTTTGCGGATGCGTAGTATAACATTAGTTGCGCCGACGTTATATTTAGTAGCTTTGCATTATTCACGCCAACGCTAAAAATCAGTAGTCCCCAACTTTATTCCATACAGAGGCTTCATTTCCATGGCCCCGCAGCAGTCGCTATTCCCACCACCATCGTTCGCCAGGCAGCCGCGGCGCTCGCATATCTTCCTGCCCTCCCACTACCATCTAAGCGCTAGGTGGAAGCAACGCCGGTGAAGCCCCGGGCTCAGTCTCACCAAGCATCAGTTCTATTTCAACTTTAAACTCCAGCACTCTCTCTTTTTCAGAGAGTCCATCTTGCGATGCAGGTCCTAATAAACATAAGCTAAATATAAGTTTAACTTCTGTATTCGATACTTTATAATTGTAACAGTAGTGTAACGTAAATTTAATCTCATTCACAATTATTAAAAACTCTTCTTATATATTAAATTCAATGACATCCCTAAAATTTTTTATTTCATTCAATTTCAATTGTTTCTGAACTTGCTAATTGTGTGCTGATATCTCAAAAACCCACAATTGACAATTAATTCCGGTGCGGCTGCACGTTTTAAGTCGATCTTGCAAACATTCTAGTGTTGGAAGTGGTGCAGATGCACTGCAACGCTTTTACCCTAGGATTTCTATTAATTTATTTAATAATATATTACTTTTGTGAAACTTGTAAAGGACAAAATTCAAATCACGTCGTTGCGGCCGGAAATATCCAGATTCAAAGATAACCGCGTATTATCACGGTTAAACCAACATTCGAACGACGGTACGCCAATACCACTTGACGCCGATTACCTTCATCGGTATTGAGGAAGCCAAACTAGAAGACATTCAAAGGACGTTCAAGCAAAGAGTCTACGAGAATCTACTCCCGGAGACGTGCATTGCAGAGCGTTGAGTTTATCGAGACGCAGCGAAGGCAATCGAAAGCCAGGCAACAGATGTCTAGAATGGATAAGTACGAATAACTTTCGCTCTTAAATCTGTTGCACGCGTCTACATATCCAGAATTTATTTATCTATAACTAACAAATACTCCATTTTATATTTTTACCTTACCTGCTGTGAAAGTCGCGTGCTCGACCGCTTGCACCTACATCCTTAGCACTTACCTTAAAATTCCAAAATCTTTCTTTTTACCTAACCCATGCTGTGAAAGTTACGTGTTAGACCTTTTATGGCTTGCAACAAAAACCTACTTTTTATATCGACCTACTGAGGGTCTGTTATCTAACCTCTACATTTACCGCATTACAATCTTTTCCTAAATAATTTGAACATTTTAAATACGTGTGTTTATTTTATTTTTATCTAGGATGAATAATGTGCCCGCTTTGGTCAACGTACCCCAACGCGCTAATAATATTTGTGACATTGTTTTATTAAATTCAACGTAAACCAGAAGTAGTTAAAAACCGGTCTTTGTGTTACACAGACTGTACAGGCGTCATTGCAAAACTTGTAATGTTTATTGCCTACTTTAAGTTAACGTCGATAGACTCAAAGGTAATTTTATTCTTGTTTACTGGTCATTACCTTTGTCTTAGAAAGCATATTCTACCGTTTTATAGGTGTCACGACTTCAAATTAATTTAGAGATTTCTGAACCTTATTTGGTGCGATCGTACGTTAGTCCATCTACCAATTCTTCTTGAACAGATCTCAGCGGCGATCAAAGTTTTTACAGAATAATCTCGTTGACATATTATAGAGTTTGACTACTATTTAATTTTATTTTTAATAAATGTGTTCACGACACCCTTATGTACGGATACCTGCTCTGCCGTTTATTTCAAGATTTAACTAGATTGGTTCTTAATTGGTTGGCTCACTTGATGTAAGACCAGATATATCGTTATTTCAAGCGAAGTACGCATCTTTATTACAATGAACGGTGTATACGTAGAACCGGACATCTTATTACACGATTTTGTCCGCGTACACTCGCATTAATGATACTTATTAGATTAAATTGTGGCAAACACAAGTGTAATTGTAGCGTTTTGAAATCTATTTGATTTTGCAAAGTCCAGCAGTGCTTAAAAATCGAAATTATTCTGTTATTTTTCTTTAATTACCTCAGGCGAAATCATCAAGCAGCCGGCTAGCGGATAACAACCTACCATAATCGTTATAGATTATCAAAAGTTCCCACGAATAAATATAGTTTACCGGTCAAAATATCGCGATCTTATTGTGCCTAGGC
Source organism: Cardiocondyla obscurior (assembly GCF_019399895.1). NCBI lineage: Eukaryota > Metazoa > Arthropoda > Insecta > Hymenoptera > Formicidae > Cardiocondyla > Cardiocondyla obscurior. Next base: position 93,679 of record NC_091872.1, on the reverse strand, counting down.
CCGTAATTTGAAACCTCAAGCTTGCCCGCGACCACCGGGACGTAACAACTGTTGGTATTCAATTATTTCCATAAATTCAAAGAATTTTTTTTTCGTTTTGTCTAAGATGTCTTTTAGGGTGTTTAAGATAGTAAAAGTTTTTGCAGTGTCTGGAATAGGAGATGCGTCTAAGAGTTAAATCTGTTGTGTCTATTACTGGCGAGTCAGTGGTCTCAAAGATCGTTAAAATTGTCGTATTGCAAAAATGTTAAGAAATAATTCCCTTTCAATGTGTGATATTTTTGGTTTGCCTTTTCTACCTTCTCTTTTTTCAAGAATTCTAATATCCGGGCGCGTTTACGTTTGCCGGCTCTTTGTTTTTAAATTTCAGATTATCTAAGGTAAAAGGAAAAGATATGATAAGCGATTTTTATACAATTCAAAATGCTCACATGAGGATGTTGTGGAGTGTTTGTAGAGGCGGCGGTGTAGCAGATAAATGCTAACACCTTAGTCTAAAAAAACGGAATAGTTATTGGTAGCTTTGCTAATTGTGAGATTGTAGTGTAAGTTAATAAGAAAATTTGTGTTTATGTAACGCCAGTATGGCCGCTTGTGTCAGTGTAATAAAAATAAAAAGAATAATAGAAATTATAACTTGGTAATGGAGCAATCTCTTGTGGCGCAGTCCTCAGTTTATTTATCGTGTTACGGCACGAAGCGGAGTAGCTCTTCAGAACTGGATGAGTTCGTAAAATTAAGATTTGTATGATTCCTTGAACTAAGAGGAAACGCTCGTCGGTGATGCTATTGCTTGTCTTGCTGATAGTACATGGACGCTTTTACTCTCTCAAGCAGTAACAGCAATTCAAAAAGTTAACGCTTATGGGGCGGTCTATCGCTTCAATATCGTCGCTAATAAAAGCGGAGTAGCACTGGAACACTCTTTTCGCTTGGCGGGTCTCACGTTTGCTTCTTTACAAACTTGGATAAAAAAAAAAAAATAAAGATAAAATGGATCAGCAGGTAGCAATTATATGAATGCGCCTATAAAGCAAATAAATAAAGTGTATTTATCTTTTAAAATGAGAGAACACTTTATAGACGCTGTCGCCTAATTAACAAAATTCATAGACGTTGAAGTGTATGGAGCGAATTTGCGCTTGCTCCAGAGCTGACTAGTAGTGCATCAGCGTTAAGTGTCAATGGGCAAAGTGTTAGCGCATCAATGTTACAAATTTAAAAAAATAAATTACTCAGAGTTTGTGCTAATGGGGCAAAGATCACACCGACATGCTAACGCTAAATTTAGGATTAAAATTAAACGACGTGAGAGACCAAATAGTGTAACCGTTGACTCGATCACTGATTATAATATTTCATCCAATAAAAAACAGTACAATATAATTGAAAAGGTAATCGATTCGCGTTTAAAGTAAGTTGTCATAGATTTACTTACTAATAGTTTTTAATTAAATTTTTAATTTAAATTAACAAAAACACAAAAATAAATTAAATTTAAAATTGAATACAGTAGCTAATTTAGAGATTGTAATTTCTTAGGTTTAAAAAGTGAATACAAAACACATTTGTTAATGTTATGAAAAAATGTCATTTTGAGAGCGTTAATTGATCTTAAATGCCATACTAGCTATGAATGTGGTTCAGGCGTTGGATGTTTCAGGAAAATAATTCTTGAAGTAAAACAATAGGGCTTAAGCGGGTTACCGTGTATTCTAGCAGCTACTCAAAAACTAAATTTTAACCCAGGTATAGAGAATAGATTGGCACAGACGATGTGCACTGTATGACTGATTAATCCGATTGGCACCCGGGCGGGGCACCGCTTGAGGCTTATTACGATTGTCTCGAGTTTGCGCGTGGTGTCGGCATTGTTCATTTTCAAAACAAAAGATGTTGAATCTTGGTTGATAAAGTATTTTTTTACTATCAGAAAAACTGACCCTAAAATGTATTTTGCAAAATTCTTGCGATGTTGGGATTTAGCTTTGAACAACGAGATAAACACAAATTTTAAGTTCGCAAAATTACGGCTTATTACCACGCGTTGAATCGACGATCGCTGACATAAAATCGTGTCCACTAAACCCCACTTACAGTACCAATCAGTGTGGTCCTGAAAAACCGAACTTAGACAACATCATAAAGCGATTCCTGCAGGCCCAGTACGTACGGAAACCATTTGCGAAAGAACGCCATATCCTGCAACTTCATCAAGGAACAAAAAAAAACACCGCAAAGTACAGTCAGAAATACCAGCAGTGGATGAAATAAACTAATAGTTTACATTTAATTCTTTATTGTGCATATATAAGTCACATCCAAAATAATTGTATTCTTGTTTAAACTTGCTCAACTTTTTTTCAACTTTCACTTTTTGTTTTCTATTGTTCTGTGATATTAACTTTAATTTTTATTTTTGGTCCTATTGTCTCATTCAACCTCCGCAGTGGGGTTGTCTTACTTTTTCTCCTGGCTTGTAGAAGTTTGGTAAAATTTTGTGCATAAATATTTTAAATTTTATTTGCATCAATGAAACTTGATTTCTGTCATTATGTATAATGTGTGCCTGTCCCTGTCGATCCGTGCCACAGCACACTAGTAATACTCAGACACGGCTCTATTAAACTTGACTCATACGCTATTTGAATGATTAGACATAGGCCACTGTGTCCATAAAGTATATAGACATCATAAGGCTGCGATAATTATTGTTTAACCTGCACTCTGACATGATAGACTTAAAATGTCATTTTTTTTCTCGTTACCGGACATTATCTTTGTTTGGGACTTTCTTATAATTCTTCAAGGTGCCATCACTGTAAAATAATTTAAAAAATTTTTGAGTCGTATTAAGATTGTGATTACTGCCGATTAGTACGTCGCGATTTTTCCCGTTGTTTAACCCTGAGTGGAGATAGAATATTTTTTTAAAACAATTCTGTTGAGATTTTTATAGAAACTTTAACTATGGTTTAGTTTACATTAATAAATGTGTTCAAGACAACCTTGCGCGCGTGCACCCATCTGTAAAATTTTGTTGGATTTAACTAGAGTAATTATAACTGGCTAGCTCATGCCACTTGCGTAACCAGGTATTGATTGTATGAGCAAAAGGTAACGCGTCTTTTTTTTTGCCGGAGGTGTATGCTTAGATCTGGGCAACTTTCTTCGGACTTTTATTACGTACCATCACATAAAATCAACATCGGCTTAAGTCAAAAATACGAATGTACAGTGGTGTTCTTGTCGCATTATGAAATATCAGACATTGCCCACTGTGTTAAAAAGCAATAGTGTTATTTTTAAATTACTTTAAGCAAAATCCGCAGGATCAATCTTACTTAAATAGCAAAGCGACTATTATTTGTATTAAATATCAAAGAGTTGCCTTAACGTAAATTAATTTTATTTTGTAAAATTATTGTTACTCCCGTAATTGCCTAAACCCGTTGTTCAATTCCGCCTTCGATGTCCGCGACTACCGAGACGTAACATTTGCGATACAGTGAATAATTTAGGTAAAGCATAATTAATATATTTAATTATATACGGTACTAAACGCGCTTGTCCAATCGTGGGCTCATTGATTTTCGGTAAAATTAAGTTTTGTTTTAACACTTTAGCCCATTAATGGCATGGTTGTCTGGTTTTCTAGATAAATATTACCAAACTATTTTTTCAATATAAAATATTGTTTCGCGTGTTTCTTATTATGGTCATGTAATGATTTGGAAACTGGTACGGTATATAAACATTATTAAATATTTTGTTGTTAAACTGATCGTTTAAAATAGAGTTGCTATCTGATATATCTGATACGCCGCTATCTGCATAATTGTTATTATAATCGTCACTCAAGAGAGCATCTAAATCTAAGCGAGCATCGTTTTAATTTTTGTTACTTGATTCGGGTAGGATATTTAAGTCTGATGTATTGCGCGCTTGAATGTCGGTTATCGTTTCACATATTTTTTTATCACCTTTTTTACTTATATTACCGGTGTTGGGAAAGATAAGCATGCATTTTCTTATTACCTTTGGTTTACGTTACCAAAATCGGAAAGGATTGATATGTCTGGCGCGTTGCGTGTTTGCATTTTCTTATCATCTCTTTGGTTTACATTACCGGAGTCGGAAAAAATGCTTATGTCTACCGCGTCGCGCGTTTGAGTGTTGCGTGTCATCTCAAATATTTTCTCGTCGTGTTACGTCTTGGCGATTGCGAATGTTTTAGAGCAATTTCGAACCGCGGGTCTTAGGCATTTATGAAATCACAAATGTTAAGCGTGTTGCGGCTTCCGATCAAGGGGCTGTCACATCCTGCGACGACTAGGAGACGTTTTATTAACACAGGTAAAAATTTCACCACCGGCGAAAATTTTTCAAAAATCATATTATTAAAAATAATTCTACTACACCAACTACACCGGCATTCATAAATTTCACCACTTGTCACTACTTGTAGTACAGTCACTCGACAAATCTTTTATGAGACACAAGCGACATCTACAATAAGTCCACTTTAAGTCAAGACCAGAGCCAACCAATCATAACCTGACCCATTAAATTTACTCTAACTACACTCAATTACACACATAGACCCAAGAAACCGACATTTTGTGACAACTCCTACTAATAAATCTTATGAACAATTATTAACTATTGAAAATAAAACCTTATAACAATGATATATAAATAAGAAATATATAGTAACATGTTCTTCTGTCTTACGGTAGCAACATACGTAAAAATAACAGTTTCATAATAAGGCATTTTTTAATATCAATTGTTATAAACAATTAAAATTATATATAAAATATAAAAACTGTGATGGCTATCAATCTTGTTGTTAAAAATACAAAAACTTTTGTATATACCATTTTTTCGGTATCTGTAATAGTTTCCGAGATATAAAAATTTCCTGAATTTGAATCTTAGATCAACCTTTTCTCTCCTAAATTAACTTTTTCTCTTATTAAACCATCATAAGACAACCACGAATTAAACCATATAAAATTAATAATTTTTATAACAAAACAATTGAAAATGCCTTATATAATTTTTTGATGATCGAAAGCGAAAATCTCTCTTAAGAGATTTTCACTTCCGAAGGACGAACAATCATCAAAATCTTTATGTATAAAATTTTAATTACAACATTATTTATAACAATTATTGAACAATGGACTTAGCCGCAGAATCGGTAAAGGCATGGGACTTAGCCCCGCGTACTCTTGTCTTTTCATCTATAAAAATTACTAAGTATGAATTTCTAGATGGACTTAGCCGCGCGAGCTCTCTTATAGAACTTAGACTCTCGACTCAACCAACATAAAATTAATAATTTAATAATTTTTAATTTTTGTTATATACGTTTTAAAGAGCCTTAAATAACTAATAATAAACCCTTATAAACCGTTTCTTAATCTGCCTTAGTTTTGGACTTATAAATTTTTAAAGTTACCCACTCATGTTCTCCTGATACACCAGCCGCATAAAATCCTTAATAATTATTAAACCATTAAAGATCAAGCCATATCCTTTTAGATGTGAAGAGCCCTATGATTTTCCATTTAAAAAACCCATATAGACTTATACCTTTGTGGGCATTAATAGTATATTGTTATAAACAAATTAAAATTAATAACCATTAACACTCAAATTTTATAACGCTAAATCATACTTCCCTATGAACTATTAACGTATACTAAATATCTTTTCTTAATTTTTATTAGTTTAGCAGCTACAATTTTTTAAACTTTTACTCTTACCCATACATACATACATTTCAACACACGTATAGAAAGAACTTTCTTTATTTGCAACATTTCAAGGACTTGTAGTTATATTTGTATTAAGAATAAATAAATATTCAAATTAACTTTTATAGAAGTTATTCTTTATTAATTAATTATTAAATTTGTTATAAACAAATTAAACGAGTACAATATTTTCAAATTCTGTTCCGTACATCCTTCGGCATTTGCAAAATTACCCCAAATCCATATATTATACTTTCTTCTACTCCTCATAGATTCCGAGATATAGGAATTTTACAAACTCCAATAGTTTGAAGAACCGGAATACCTTTACTGAAAAACAAGAGATACAAAAGTTAATAAAAACCTTTTAAATTATAAAATATTAATAAACTATTAATTTATTTATAAAGTTATTGAATAACAAAATTAAAATGGTTTTATAAATAAACTTTCTTAATTAGTTAATTATCCAAATTGTTATAAACAAATAAAACACTATCCAATTATTCAAAATTCTGTTACGTGTATTTTGTCACATTTGAGCTCCCATTTAAAAAACTATTAAACATTTTCTTTCTAACTCTTTTAGTTCTCGAGTTATGACCACTGTTCAAAATCAGAGACCGACACAAATGACACAAAATAGTAACACCAACATTTTCTAAACTAATGCTCCTAATAACCAACTACGAACGGAACAAAGACTCATCGCTATAACGCACAACTGAGTAATTAAAAATCTTATATTAATAAACAAATTAATAAATTGTTATAAACAATTTCAAGTTAACAATTGACCTTCTTCAAATTTTATAATAGAAGTTAAAGACTATAATGAATCATTAATCCCTGCAAAATAACTTTTCTTAATTCCTATTAATTTAGCTTTTATGAATTTTTAAAACTTTTATTCTATATATATATAGATATACTAAAGCATGTAATTCTTACCATCCTATTATTAGTTGATAAATAGCAACTCTGGTCTTATCCCTGCTATCCTGTAATAGAAACAATAACAATAGAGAACAATTAACAAACTTAACAACTTCTAACAATTATAATAATTATTATTATTATATAAAATCTATGTTATATATAAAATAAGAAATGCTTTAATTAAATACTTGAAAAATATGTATAATGTAAGGAAACAACTCTTCTATATATAAAAATAAATATATAAATATCCTTTAATTAATTAATTATTAAAATAGAAGAATTGTTTCTATCTAAACCAAGTATTAAAACCTAGTGCGGTAGAAAGTAGATTTTAACCAGCACTCTCACTGCCTTCAATACAGAAATAGACTCAAGGATATATCCTTGAGTCTCATAAAGAAAATAGCTTTTACATTCAATAATTTAAACTACAAAATATACATATATATATATATAATATTATGTTAAAACAAGGAAAAAAGGGAGAGATTTAAGACTGAATTTATTAATACTTTAAACATACTCTAAGACATTTCTTAGACAATTTATGTAAAGTATGTTTAAAGGCCATCAGATAAAATAATAGAAAAACAGAGCTTACTTGTGAGTCATAGTTCTGAGTCATGACAAAACACTTTCTCGAACCAAGGCCAGCTTTTCAAGCCAATAGCAAAATTCGTTACCATATAAGGAACCAAGGTTGAACCTACGTGGACCAATCTGAAACTCTGTAACCAAATAAGGATTGTCAAGGTCGGAACTACTCCTTTTCATTGTTCTAAAATAGTATATAAACGGTTCAGAAAACCAGCTAGCTAAAGTTACAGAATCAGTTAGAGTTACAGTTACAGCAATAATTAGAGTACAGAACAGTCACAACTATTACCACGACTACTTTTACAAAAACCTTTTTATCGCGCCCACTACTTCAGTTACTTCTACCATTATTCAACCCCTTTTACTTTAAACTTTCTCGCGCTACAACTTTATCGCTGTCAAGATATAAATAAAAATACGCATATTATAAATTCGTTAAACTATAAGACCAACTTTACTAATTATATTGAAATATTGTAAAAATTTGTGTTCAACAATAAATCTACTCTGGGAACAAATCATCAACTCTTCAACAGTGAATCATTAAGTGACCTTTATCTTGGAGTTTTAGCCTCCTTAACCGCAGAAGAACCCTTTTATTATTATTATTCATCATTACATGGTCGAACCAGGTCTCGAGATCACTTCGGACTTCAGGACGTCACATGTAAGGATAGAATTTTTGGTGGCAACGGTGGGATACACTACAAAATACCATCCCCGTGGAGTACTTTAAAAATCCATAAAGAATTGAGAAATATTTTTGGATTTAAAGATATTCCCTTAAGTGGAAAAGCTCGTTTATAAACAGATTAACGGACATCTTATCGTTATCTGAAAAAGAGAAATTTTCCGAAGGGAAATTGCGGAGATAAAGGATACGCTTAAGGAACTGCAAAATTATTTAAATGGAATCCTACATAATCATCTTATTTCTGGCCGTACATTCCATGTAAGTGTGCACATCTTATTTTATAATTTATTAAAACACAGAAATGTCTGTAGAAGCTAACATTGACTCATTAACTCATCAAATTGGAAGCATGAGTGTTAACGAGGATAACGTGAATCGTAGAACAATGTCATACGTAAGCCTACGCGATGCGAGGGAAACGATTCTCCCGTTTGACGGCAAAAACATGCCTGTCAATCAATTTGTCACTAGCTGTATGCATGCCAGAAATATGGTAGCTCCTCATGCCGAGTATGGACTTGTTCAAATAATAAAAAATAAATTAGTGGGTCCCGCGCTAAGAGTAGCATTAAGCGGAGAATATAATGACATAGATACGCTGTTGACAGTATTAAGAACCAGATTTGCACCTGTCTATTCATCCTCACAATTGCATGGAGAACTTTCAAAAGTAACACAGCATCCGGAAGAGTCTGTAGTTGATTATGGCAGTCGTGTATCTATGATATTGCATCAATTAAAATCCTGTTATCAAACAGAAAATCCAAGCCAAGTAATGCCATTTATAAGCTCTGCAGAAAATAATGCGGTACGAAATTTCTTAACCGGATTAAAAACTGACATTTATACGAGAATCTATCCTAGAGATCCGACTTCGTTAAATAATGCGATAGAAAGTGCTATAAAAGCGGAAGTAGAATATAATGAACACGCTCAACGAATAAAAATAACGGAAGGACTTATGCAGTCAATTCGCTGTAACAATTGCTTAGGATATGGACATGATACATATTCATGCAGTACTATAAATCCTCTCGCGCAAGTTTCTCATGTACAATGGCAACCTAAAATCTGTTCATATTGTAAAAACACTGGTCATGTTCGCGCCGAATGTAGAGCTTTACAGCCAAGAATTTCAAATCGAAATATGAGACAAATAATACCAACAGTACTACCACGAAATTCAAACTAATTTTAATGCTCAAAATATTAATCGCGGAAATCGCCCAAATTTTACAAACTCGCAAAACGTAGGACTATTCTGTCGTTATTGTAAAACTCCTGGTCACTGCCTTGAACAATGTCGAAAACGGGAGTATAATAATAATCTAAGAGCTCGTGGAAATCAAGTGAACGAAGCTCCCAGAACTCAGGGGATTCAAATGAATAACACCCGCAGACCACAAGGATTTTCGGGAAACCAAGAACGGGGTCAGCGAGCAGGCGCAGCGCTGAACGAACGGCCCCAAGTGCGCCTCGTGAGCCCGCAAGAAGCACCAACAGAATCGCAAGCGTAAGAATCACAGGCAACGAAATTGGAAGACCACCATCTGTCGTTTTACCTAGCCTAGACATTATTGATAACCGTGGAAACTTTATGATTGACACAGGTTCCGATATTAATTTGATTAAAAAGAATTCATTAATTAAAGAGGTACCAATTGATACAAAAATTGTGTACATTCTGAGTGGAATAACAAAGGGACGCACTCGCACCATAGGCGTAGTTAAATTACGCATTCTCGGTAATGAAGTGCTGTTTCATGTGGTTCCCAACGATTTCCCAATCCAGCAAGATGGAATATTGGGCACAGAATTCTTTAAAAATCAAAAGGCAACAATAGACTACCCGAGGGCTTGTCTAGTTGTAAACGGAACTCCATATTATTTTCACGACAATGAAATTGTTACAATTCCAGCTAGAACAAGAAAACAGATTTATATTCGAGTAGCAAATCCAGAAACAAAATACGGATATATTCCTAAACTGAACGCAGGACCACAGGTGTACTTAGGTGACGCCGTAGTATCTAATCACCATGGAATTGCATATTTATATGCAATAAATTCATCGGACGAGGATATACAATTAGCGGTCCCTACAGTAAAGTTATATCCGTTTGAAGAAGCACATGAGAAGAAAGAAGTCGTAACACAAGATAGTATTAATGATAAAAATCATGAAACACGTATAAACAAAATATTACAACAATTACGTTTGAATCATTTAAACGATGAAGAAAAATCCAACGTCATTGGTCTAGTAACAACGTATGCGGAAAGATTTCAATTGGCTGAAGAGCCGCTAGGCGCGACAAGCGTTCTCAAACACCGAATATTCACTACTGATGATCGACCAATCAACGTCAAGCAATATCGGTATCCTCAAATTCATAAAGAGGAAATACAGAAACAAGTTGACGCAATGTTGGAAAAAGGTGTTATAGAACCGTCTAGTTCGCCATACAACTCTCCGTTGTGGATAGTCCCTAAAAAGGATGACTCTCAGGGAAATAAAAAATGGCGCCTTGTAATTGATTTTCGGGCACTAAATGATAAGACCATTGGAGACGCATATCCACTACCAAATATCGTTGATATACTAGATCAGCTTGGAAGTGCTAAATATTTTTCTGTGTTTGATTTAGCATCTGGGTTTCATCAAATTGAAATGGATCTAAAGGACAAACATAAAACCGCATTTTCAACACCCTATGGACATTTTGAATATAATCGAATGCCGTTTGGATTGAAAAATGCTCCTGCTACATTTCAGAGATTAATGGACCAAGTTTTGACTGGATTACAGGGAATCGAGTTGTTTGTCTATCTCGATGACATTGTAATTTATGCGCGATCTCTTAACGAACACGCAGTCAAGTTTGAAAGACTCATGAGACGTCTGGAAGAAGCAAATTTATTTTTGCAACCAGACAAATGCGAATTTCTAAAAAGAGAAGTCGCTTATCTTGGGCATATAATCACAGAAAATGGAGTACGACCAGATCCAAAAAAATTGATGCTGTAAAAATTTTCCTATACCAAAAACAAGAAAAAATATTAAACAGTTTCTTGGACTTGCCGGATACTATCGACGATTTATCGAAAACTTTTCTAAGATCGCTAAACCTTTGTCAGACTTGACAAAGCAAACTATAGCCTTTGAATGGAAAGAGCAACAGCAAAACGCATTTGACGTACTACGCAATGCTTTATGTTCAGAGCCAATACTACAGTATCCGAATTTTGACGAACCTTTTGTCATAACGACAGACGCTTCAGGATTTGCAATTGGAGCAATATTAAGTCAAGGAAAAATAGGAAACGACCTCCCGATAGCATACGCATCGCGAGTGTTAAATGACGCGGAAACTAGATACTCTCCTACGAGAATTATTAGCTCTTGTATACGCTGTAAAACATTTTCGTCCATATATTTACGGTCGCAAATTTACTTTAGTAATGGATCACAAACCCTTGGAATGGTTAAATTCCATATCTGATCCAACTTCACGACTTATGCGATGGAGACTCAAGTTAGCCGAGTATGAGTATCAAAAATATAAACCTGGTAAGAAAACAAAAACGCTGACGCATTGTCTCGAAATCCTGTCGAATTAGAACAAAAAGTTTATCCGCTACGTGCAAAACGAGCATTATCATCTTCTAGCGAAAAGTCAATTGAGCAAGAACACAAGAAACAAAAAATAACGCATCCTACTTTAAAAAGAACACGAGAAACCAGCGATTCAGGAAACTCCTCATCAAAAACTTAGACCACATGAATTAACTCCATATGATGACAGTGACAGTAGAAAAGAACAATCTGTAAAAGATAAATTTCTAAAAGCTTGGGACAGTAGCGACGACGATACAGAATCTTATTATTACGACACCGACGACGAAACTGACGATTCAAAAAACTGTCTAAAAGGAGAAAAGAGAAAACATGTTAGTAGCTCATCTGATTATGCTTTACGCAGAAAACGGAAACATAAGAAACATAAAAAAATTATTAAAAATTCAAGCTCGGGAGAAGAAAATAAAAGTTGCGACAGTCCTAAAGAAAGTGCCACACCCGTGAATGCACCTTTAGGGCGTGGTCAAGATGATCACAGCGCCACATCACTTGAAGTAGAAGTTTACACCGCCCCTAGCGTCGATCACAAGAAGCTCAAAAGGAAGGAAGACTATACAACGGGTGTCCCTAAAAAACGGATCAACAATAAAAATTTGAATCTCGATAAAATTACACAAATTCCTATGGAAATGGATTCCAGCGATAGTTTTCAAGTCCAAACAAATATTCAAGTACAAGCAGATGTACATGAACCACCAACTTTAAAAAGAACATTACCAAAATCAATTGATTTTAAAAATAAAATCCAAAAAATGCCAGATGACATAGATAACATTAATGTAATAGAAGAAAATATTCCGCTTAATAAAAAAGAACTAGAAGCAATGGAAATAAGTGTAGAAGAGAACATGGACTATGATATGGAGCCGCAACGATTTAATTACCGTAATATAAAAGCACCAACCGACAAAACCAGCAGCAGTTCAGAAATGGAAAAAATATTTTCGCCACCGTTTTATCAAGCTAAAACCAAACCCATAAATCTTGAAAACAAGAACGTTAGCAAAACAACAAAACCTATCCCAGATAAAATCAAAATTAAGAAACAGTCTAAGAAAAAATATTCAAATAAGAAACCTGTTAGAAAAGCTATTAAAGAAAATAAAAACCAAGAATTACAGAAAATGTACCAGTGTTTGTTAATCTTTGGATTCACGTGACCACATTTGGATGAAAAATAATAACATAATTTATTTCATGGACACAAGAGGAAACCCAATAGACGAAATAGGACAAGAATTAATTAAAAGAAAAATATGTTATAAACCAAATAATTTTAAAGGCGTTCTCGGACACGTCTTAACACAACAAAAAAGTAATCGAAAGACTTTTGGCATCATAGTGAAAGATGAATTAAACAACGACATTAAAGAAAGAGATATAAATAACGGATTTAAAGAATTGAGAAGTATAATGCTAGCGCAAAATGTTCTTTACGCAGCAATATCTCAAAGCCAAAGCAGCTTAAATATCCCATGGTTTAAAATTCGTAACATTATAAGATTAACATTTTTAAATACAGAAATTCAAATTACGGTATATAAAGGACAAATATGTGTACCAGAAATCAAAGATAGATTACGAATTATACGAGAATCACATGAATCAAGCGTTGGAGGACACAAGGGAATTGCAAAAACAGTCTCACGTATTCGTCATAAATATTATTGGGATAATATGAAGACACAAGTAGAGAACTTTATTCAATCATGTAACAGCTGCCAGAAAAAGAAATTGGTGCGGGTAAAGAATAAGCAGCCTATGGTAATTACCGACACACCAATGAACGCTTTTGATAAAGTAGCTATGGATATAGTAGGACCATTACCCATAACTGATAATGGAAATGAATTTATTCTAACAATTCAAGATCAATTAACAAAATATTCTCTTGCTGTACCACTCATCTTAACAAACTCAGAAGAAATTGCAAAGGCATTTACTCGAAGATTTATCTGCCAATTTGGAAGCCCTAAAGCTATTTTGACGGATCAAGGATCAAATTTCACTAGCTCCATGATGAAACAATTTGCAAAATATTTCAGGATTAAACAATATTGTACAACAGCCTTTCACCCTCAATCAAATGGCTCGTTGGAACGAAGTCATCATGTCTTAGTAGAATATTTAAAACATTATATTGCTAATGAAAAAGATTGGGATAACTGGCTTGAACATGCAATGTTTTCTTACAATACAAGTGTGCATGAAGGAACTAAATTTACTCCTTATGAATTAGTGTACGGCAGGAATGCACGACTACCATCTGAATTTAAAACAGATGACACACTAGAAACATATAATGATTACATAGCTGAATTAATTGACAAACTAAGTGACTTGAGACAGCTTGCAATACAAAATCTAGGAAACGCAAAAACACGATACAAACATTACTATGATAAAAGAATAAAAGAAAAGAAAATACAAAATTATCAAGTAGGAAATTTTGTATATTTATTAAGAGGAAAAAAGAGAGGTAAATTTGATGATGAATATCAAGGACCATTTGAAGTTATAGAAATACTACCAAACAATAATATTAAAATATTAACTAAACGAAATCAAACCAAGACAGTACATATGGACAGAATTAAACTAGCTCGCATTACAGGTCTGGGATGACGCAGGAAAGATACATGATAACGACTCTCAAGGATAACCCTGGAGTGTTCTACGAATCCATCGGCGACTTGCGTACCTACGAAACTTTTTGGAAAATGATCACATACGTTGATCTAAACGGAATCGCTGATGCAGCTATAGGACTCCAGAAAGAATTAAAAATGGTTATTTGGCAATGTAATAACATTTCAAAAATATGCCAATCCCAGAAATCATTGCTGCTAGCCGAAGCAAAACTAGATAAAGTAAGACAATATCAAAATCGCATAGGCGAACTGTTAAAGAAATCAAGATCACGAAGAGCTCCGTTAGAATTTATTGGAGAAATTAGTAAAATATTATTTGGCACAATGACGTTGGAAGATGCCAATCATATAAATGAAGCATTGAAACATATAGAAAGTAAAACTGATGATCTTGCTGCCCTATTCATAAACCAAACGATAGCAATCAAGACGAGGTTCGGAGAATTACAGAACGTGACTTCGAAAATTAAACAACAAATGATTGCGATGAACCGCCGCATAAGTGAAAGAATATTAAATCTTACAAATGAATATGCAAAAATTGAAATTAATGAATATTTTCATCAAGCAGTTGTAAATATTAATGACGCAATTTTAGAACATGAATTAAATATAAATACTCTTATTGATGGAATACTTTTTGGAAAACAAGGATTAATACATCCTCGAATAATACCTCCACAACAATTAATACAAAATTCTAAGGCAATCAGGGAACGAGTTCCACACGAAGAATTTCCCGTAGCAATAAATGAAGAAGGAATGGATCGATTAATTAAAATATCAAATTTACAAATTGCATATATTAAAAACCGATTAATCTACGCATTACATATACCATTAATAAGCCCAGGGAAATATAAATTATATAAAGCCGTACCATTACCGGCAAAACAAAATCTGGATGGAGACAAATATGCTACAATAAAACCGAATACAGAATATATTGCAATAAACGAAGACTCTGATAGCTACTATGAGTTAGAAAAAGAAGACTTGGAAAAATGTTCAACCACGAGTTCTACTTTAATATGTCCCGCTACATCTCCTTTAAGAAAGATAAGACAGACGCCCAGCTGCAACATCAACTTGATGCTTAATAGAAAATTAATATTAAATCAATGTAACATAATATTGCAGGAATTACAAGAGACATACTGGAAAGTTCTTGATACTCCAGGAAATTGGATTTTTAGTGCCAAGGGAGAAGAAGAAATACGAATTGAATGCGCCGGTTTTAGAGACCATGCAATTATTGAAAACTGTGGAACAATAACAATACAACCAGGTTGCAAAATTAAAGCAAAAACCGCCACGATGAGTCACCCGTCTACTCAAGCAACTAAATTTCTACATCATTACACACCATCTAGCAACCTCAGCATTCTTCAACTGTATGAACCAACGCGTGAAAAATTTAATATTAATTTAACGGAAACTACAGATGAAATATGGGTGTCAGATCATAGCAATATAGAAGCGACGCTCAATGATATTATTCAAAAAGCTCAACAACTTAGAGAAAAAAAATTCAAGAATGGAAAACTACTGCCTACAGCACCGTCGCCTGCAGCATTGGAGTACTAGGAATCATAATCTTTATCTTCTCCTTGACCTGTCGGACCCCATGTGTGGGCAAGACCCTGAACCGTCTTTTCCTAGAATTTTGCCGCAGGGGAAGAACTGAAAGACCGACACCACACCCCGCAGCTAGCTATATAAACCTATGTTACGTCCCGGCGATTGCGGATGTTTCAAAACAATTTCGAACCGCGGGTCTTAGGCATTTATGGGATCAAGAAAGTTCAGCGTGTTACGGCTTCCGATCAAGGGATTCTTTTACTCGCTCGGACCACGAAATATTTATTTTACAATTTATGAGGCATCTGGCACTGGTAATCTCCGGTATACAATAGTAATTATAGTCGGTTCACTATCTAAATATGGTTGATCTTCCGGATTTTCGTCAAGGTAATCTAGAAAACGATCTATCGTTTCTATACACAAGGGGCAATGTCGGATATTATGTGAATCTGCTATTAAAACACCACAATTGCTACATTCGTATTCTCCACTACGTATTCCGATAAGGATGCGATGAGACGGTACGTAGTCAAATTCTGAAGTCGGGTATCCGGAATTAAGCATGCATCTACGGCAAAAGGGAAGACGCGTAACCTTTTGTTCGAAGTGACGGTATCTGATCTCGCACCTAGCTTGGAGCAACCAATTGATAACTGCTCTGGTTAATCCCAAAGGAGCTGTGCTAACGGGCATTCGAGGACGGGGTCGATTTGGGCACATTTACGTTCTTTTACTGAGATTCACTCCCTATATGATCGATGAATATTTCTACTGGTTCTCCTAGCAAATATACTGTATCTCCGCTTAATTCAAGATAACGTATAAAATCGCGATGAACTAAGGGGCAAACGCCACAATTCCTGTAAGCTTCCGACAGCTCTAATTTTATTCTACACTCGCGACACTTTAATGTATTAGGAGCGTTCCCGAAATACAGGTAATGATCGACGACGTGTACAAAGTTGGATTTGAAAGAGTCTATTAAGGGTGCACAACCGAGACAATATAGCTCACGAGTTTCGCGATGTCGTCGGTATATTTTATGGACACAGCAAGCGTTTGCTATCCACTCTGATCTAGTAGCAGTTAGATTTAATAACGCGTAGTTTCTTTCGTTGACTCTACAGTAATTAGCCTGACTCGGCGGGCACATTTCCGTTTAAAACGAACATTACAAATGAGGTTGGCAGGTACTTACCCAATCTCGGCATCTCATCTGCGCTGCTTTGGATTGTTTCCTCTGCGTTTCTATGAATTCAGCGTCGCAGTCTTTGACTTCCTTCTGAGGTGGATTTTCGTAGGCTCTCCTGCGTGGGTCGTCCTTCGGGATGTCGTTCAAGGAAGGCCTCTTTATGACGTAGGTAATCGGCTTCAGATGATAGATCGAAGTTCCACAAGAGTGTCGATTTAGCGCGTGATAATACGCGGTGATTTTACGTATTTGATATTTACGGCCGCCGCGTCGTGATTTAGAGTTTGTCATGGGTAGTTTCACAGAATATGAATAAGTTAACTAAAAATTCCAGGCAGAAAGCGTGCAGTGCGGCTGCACCACTTCCAACGCAGGAATACCTGTTAGACTGAATCTCAAAGACGTGCAGTGCGGCTGCACCGAAATCAATCTTCAATCACACAGGTTAATAAATATAGCAAATAGTGAAACTGTTGGATTATGGTAAGGTAAGGTATCACTGAATCTAGCACACGATGTAGAATTAACAATAAGTATATATTCTAAAGTTACGTTACAATAATGTTGGTTATACAAGAATAAAGTTTAAGATATAAGTACGAACTAGAAGAAAATAGTAAAGGACCCGCACGCGGGATGGACTCTCCTTAGAGAGATGTGACTCGACTTAGAACTGGGTACGAAGTGAGCTCTCTAGCTCGGGCATGGACCTCCTTCGGTTTGATCCCCTCCATCGTCGTTGGCTGACGGTGGGGGTGATGCGCGCGCCGCCGCTGGCCGTTGATGGGGTGATGACGCAGGTGAGGATAATGCGCGCGCCGCCGCTGACTGTTGGTGGGGCGATGACGCGTCTGCTCTGCTGGCTGTTGCGTGGGGTGATGACGTAGGCGATGACGCAGGTCCATGTGGTACGCAATACGATTACGCAATACTATCTTATGCTTAATGCTATTCTTATATAATGTGTTTACGAAGTGGTATATTGACGCACATGCGTCTAAGTAGATTAATTCTTATAGGTCTAAAATAGATTAAAAGTGTCATACAAGTAAAAAGGCGAAAAATTTCTTAGGCGTAGTGTTTCTTATTAACTATGTGTTGTGGGGTCGTAACACCTCCCCCCTTAAAATAAAAGATTGGCCAATGTGCCAATGTTTTTGCTTAAAACTATACTTAATTATTTCCGTCTATATATTGACGCAATGATGCGTATGTATACTTGTGGGGTACCTTTTCTTCAGGGAAATCAGCTTTGGAGGTTGATGGCGGGTGAAGAGCTTCTATCGTTGAATGGGGTTTATCTTCTTTGGGGATATCTGGCTCTCGTTCCCTTGTTGGTTTTCCTCCCAGGTGTAGTAACAGGTGCGTGACTGAACTCCACAAGGCTCCCAATAGATGAAGACTCCATCCGTAGACGGTGTGTAGAGCGTAACCGTGAATAATGGTATCTATGCAGAGTTTTACAAATCTGATGATTAGGAAGATTGCCAGTATTCCTGCACTGGCTGATCCAAATGACATGAATCCTTTCCAGATTCGTCGTCCCGTATTTTCAGCAATATGATCGAGTGTGGCTTCATCCAGTAAGCCAATCATAGATATTGATCCAGGTGCGACTTTATTTCCCATCGCGCCTTGTGCAATGTTGTTAATCATTGCTGGTTTTTCCACTGGAATGTGACGTCCTGAAGTCCGAAGTGATCTCGAGACCTGGTTCGACCATGTAATGATGAATAATAATAATAAAAGGGTTCTTCTGCGGTTAAGGAGGCTAAAACTCCAAGATAAAGGTCACTTAATGATTCACTGTTGAAGAGTTGATGATTTGTTCCCAGAATAGATTTATTGTTGAACACAAATTTTTACAATATTTCAATATAATTAGTAAAGTTGGTCTTATAGTTTAACGAATTTATAATATGCGTATTTTTATTTATATCTTGACAGCGATAAAGTTGTAGCGCGAGAAAGTTTAAAGTAAAAGGGGTTGAATAATGGTAGAAGTAACTGAAGTAGTGGGCGCGATAAAAAGGTTGGCTTGTGGTTTTCTGAACTGCTTATATACTATTTTAGAACAATGGAAAGGAGTAGTTCTGACCTTGACAATCCTTATTTGGTTACAGAGTTTCAGATTGGTCCACGTAGGTTCAACCTTGGTTCCTTATATGGTAACGAATTTTGCTATTGGCTTGAAAGGCTGGCCTTGGTTCAAGAAAGTGTTTTGTCATGACTCAGAACTATGACTCACAAGTAAGCTCTGTTTTTCTATTATTTTATCTGATGGCCTTTAAACATACTTTACATAAATTGTCTAAGAAATGTCTTAGAGTATGTTTAAAGTATTAATAAATTCAGTCTTAAATCTCTCCATTTTTTCCTAATATTAACATATATAATATATATATATATTTTATAGTTTAAATTATTGAATGTAAAAGCTATTTTATTTATGGGACTCAAGGATATATCCTTGAGTCTATTTCTGTATTGAAGGCAGTGAGAGTGCTGGTTAAAATCTACTTTCTACCGCACTAGGTTTTAATACTTGGTTTAGATAGAAACAATTCTTCTATTTTAATCATTAATTAACTAAAGGATATTTATATATTTTATTTTATATATAAAAGAGTTGTTTCCTTACATTATACATATTTTCCAAGTATTTAATTAAAGCATTTCTTATTTTATATATAATATAGATTTTATATAATAATAATAATTATTATAATTGTTAGAAGTTGTTAAGTTTGTTAATTGTTCTCTACTGTTATTGTTTCTATTACAGGATAGCAGAGATAAGACCAGAGTTGCTATTTATCAACTAATAATAGGATGGTAAGAATTACATGCTTTAGTATATCTATATATATATAGAATAAAAGTTTTAAAAATTCATAAAAGCTAAATTAATAGGAATTAAGAAAAGTTATTTTGCAGGGATTAATGATTCATTATAGTCTTTAACTTCTATTATAAAATTTAAAGAAGGTCAATTGTTAACTTGAAATTGTTTATAACAATTTATTAATTTGTTTATTAATATAAGATTTTTAATTACTCAGTTGTGCGTTATAGCGATGAGTCTTTGTTCCGTTCGTAGTTGGTTATTAGGAGCATTAGTTTAGAAAATGTTGGTGTTACTATTTTGTGTCATTTGTGTCGGTCTCTGATTTTGAACAGTGGTCATAACTCGAGAACTAAAAGAGTTAGAAAGAAAATGTTTAATAGTTTTTTAAATGGGAGCTCAAATGTGACAAAATACACGTAACAGAATTTTGAATAATTGGATAGTGTTTTATTTGTTTATAACAATTTGGATAATTAACTAATTAAGAAAGTTTATTTATAGAACCATTTTTATTCCTTTATTCAATTACTTTATAAATAAATTAATAGTTTATTAATATTTTATAATTTAAAAGGTCTTTTATTAACTTTTGTATCTCTTGTTTTTCAGCAAAAAGGTATTCCAGTTCTTCAAATTATCGGAGTTTGTAAAATTCCTATATCTCGGAATCTATGAGGAGTAGAAGAAAGTATAATATATGGATTTGGGGTAATTTTGCAAATGCCGAAGGATGTACGGAACAGAATTTGAAAATAATGTACTTGTTTAATTTGTTTATAACAAATTTAATAATTAATTAATAAAGAATAACTTTTATAAAAGTTAATTTGAATATTTATTTACTCTTAATACAAATATAATTATAAGTTCTTGAAATGTTGCAAATAAAGGGAGTTCTCTCTGTACGTGTGTTGAAATGTATGTATGTATGGGTAAGAGTAAAAGTTTAAAAATTCGTAGCTGCTAAACTAATAAAAATTAAGAAAAGATATTTAGTATACGTTAATAATTCATAGGGAAGTATGATTTAGCGTTATAAAATTTGCGTGTTAATGGTTATTAAATTTAATTTATTTATAACAATATACTATTAATGCCCACAAAGGTATAAGTCTATATGGGTTTTTTAGATGGAAAATCATAGGGCTCTTCACATCTAAGAGGATATGGCTTGATCTTTAATGGTTTAATAATTATTAAGGATTTTACGCGGCTGATGTATCAGGAGAACATGAGTGGGTAACTTTAAAAATTTATAAGTCCAAAACTAAGGCAGATTAAGAAATGGTTTATAAGGGTTTGTTATTAGTTATTTAAGGCTCTTTAGAACGTATATAACAAAAAGTAAAAATTATTAAATTTTTAATTTTATGTTGGTTGATCGAGAGTCTAAGTTCTATAAGAGAGCTCACGCGGCTAAGTCCATCGTATAGTCTGTGCGGCTAAGTCCATCGTTCATTTTCGCGGCTAAGTCCGTCTCGAAATTCATACTTAGTAATTTTTATAGATGAAAAGACAAGAGTACGCGCGGCTAAGTCCTATGCCTTTACCATTCTCGCGGCTAAGTCTTTGTACGTACATTTATATATATGGTTCGAGGACCGATTGACTCCGGGTATTATTTAAATTAATTAGGTATGCAAGGTGAGTAAAAATTATTATTAGGGTATGGTTTTAAAGGAAAAGGTTCAAGGTTTAATTTAAATTAATCAGCATATTTTTATGATTATTATTTTTAAAAATATTAAGGGTTAAACTTGTGGTCCCGGTAATTACCGTTAGACGCAGATATATATGTATGTACATTGGCACTTACTGGGACTTTTGCCTTATAACGGGTGACTTTTCCTTTAATTCTTTTTATAAATTAGGTTTTTGATTTTATATAGAAAATGTTATAATAAAAGTTATTATAGGTCTTATAGGCTTTTCAAAAAAAATTATAATTAATATTGTTTATGGTTTATTATCAAAAGTTATATATTATAAGTTATATATATATTATTATTTAATAATGGTGTGATTATTTTCATATATTCTGTTTCTATAGAGAGAGACGAATACAGCTATATAATTTTTTCTATCAGTTATATTGTTTTTTATATTTTATTTTATTTTTATACGATTTGATTTGTGGTTCCTTAGTTTCATAAGAGAAAAGTTGAACTGAGAGATTCAAATTCAGGAAATTTTTATATCTCGGAAACTATTACAGATACCGAAAAAATGGTATATACAAAAGTTTTTGTATTTTTAACAACAAGATTGATAGCCATCACAGTTTTTATATTTTATATATAATTTTAATTGTTTATAACAATTGATATTAAAAAATGTCTTATTATGAAACTGTTATTTTTACGTATGTTGTTACCGTAAGACAGAAGAACATGTTTCTATATATTTTTTATTTATATATCATTGTTATAAGTTTTATTTTCAATAGTTAATAATTGTTCATAAGATTTGTTAGTAGGAGTTGTCACAAAATGTCGGTTTCTTGGGTCTACATGTGTAATTGAGTGTAGTTAGAGTAAATTTAATGGGTCAGGTTATGATTGGTTGGCTCTGGACTTGACTTAAAACGGACTTATTGTAGATGTCGCTTGTGTCTCTTTAAAGATTTGTCGAGTGACTGTACTACAAGTGGTGAAATTTATGAATGCCGGTGTAGTTGGTGTAGTAGAATTATTTTTAATAATATGATTTTTGAAAAATTTTCGCCGGTGGTGAAGTTTTTACCCGTGTTAATAAAACGTCTCCTAGTCGTCGCAGGATGTGACATCTCCCTTCATGGGGAAGTTCGGCCTCCGAACTTTAAGTAAGGTTATGTTTTTGTATATATTTGTTAAAGTATTTTGTTTAATTATTTATATATGTTTCAGGATAGCAGTAGGATCAGTCGATCGCAGAGTTGAATAAAGGATTATATTATTATGGAGTTAGTATAGCTGATTTTCAATGGTATGTAATAATGATTTATTATAGCAAAGTTTTAATTGTATTTTACAAAGTCTAACTACTTTATATGTTTCAGGGTATTTAATAAAGCGTACAATGTTCCCCTTATACCAAATTACTAGGTATGTATGTTCTATATGTATGTATTTAAAGTATATAAATTTAATGTATTCTTAATTATGATATTTTCTATTCTAGGTTGAACATTTTGGAGGTGGCTCTTTGTGGAACAATTTCATTTTTCCATCACCAGTATTAGATAAGTATATAGTATTTAAATTCTATTAAGCTTGGATTAAGGTTAGGAGTTATTGTATTTATTAATGCTTTTTTTTTGTTTTATTGTAGGTTTATTAGTGGAATAGCTTGGTTGATTAATAAGGTATGTTATAAATGTATAGCAGTTATATAAATGTTATTTTTATTTACTTTATAATATATATATATTTCTATCTATTTTAGTATATCCCATCACCAAGATGAACGCATACTGCTACTACTACTACAACTATAACAACTTTTTAATGTTATATTAGTGATAATGTATATATAATACTATAAAATACATTTGTTTTTATAATATAAGCGTGTTTAATTAATATAATAAGCCTTGGCCAGTTAATTGACCATTTGTAATATTGTTATATAAAGATAGGTTTTTTTTTTTATATTATATGGTGTTATATATTTTTCTTTTTTTTTTTAGGATTAATAGCATATACTTATAATTAAGGATTAATAGGTTTTATAATTCTCATACGTTTGTAATTGTATTTTAAGTTGGAACATTTTGTTGTGAAATGATTAAGTCGCAAATCAAATGATAAATCATTCGTTCGATTCCGTAATAATGTTGAATTACATAAGTACGACAAGTGTAACAATCGATCGCTCGTCGCGTTTGAATAATCAATCGGTAGCATCTACCACAGTGCATAGTAGTATGTTGTAAATTTCGTGAGATTGCATGAAATTGTCGGAAAGTTGTGTTTGGTCTGTCAGGAGCGCAAAATATATGCTCTGCAGTAGCGCACTGCGGGCACATCACCATATAATTTTCGACTTGTATATACCAAGCCGAATGACAGACTAAATTGTATGCCGGCATCGCGTTAAAATGTAAATAATCTCTATAATACGGGGGTACCTGCACGTGCGTCGGCTGTGGCAGTGGCGGGGATCCCTGAGGAACTCTTGTGGTGTGATCCCGGTCCCTCACATGCTCCATATAGGTTGGCCTGTCGTTTATGTAATCGTCCCGAGGGGAGTCCGGTGCCCGCGTTGTCTGCGTAGCAATCGATGGTTCCGGGGATGGTTCCCTCGGTCGCACCGGGGACGCTATCCCAACAGGGCGCATCGCGATGTATCCCTCGTTGTCATAGTTTGTCTGCGTGCTCACATTGTCTTCCTGTTCCGTATCCGGAAGCCTCCTTATCTCATCGAGTATTTCTCGAATGAGCTCTGGTGTCCGGGATCGTTGCACTACCGGTTCTTCGTACTGATAAGCACTTGGGGCGTCAGGCTGTCTGGCCGGTGAATGAAATACGTACGGGTCCGTTGGCCCGACGTCTGATTCTTGATGCGATGACATAATGGGTTGATTCCTGGGTCGGATACTTCTTCGGATCCTATCCGTTATTCTTCTCCAGTGTCGGCTCGCTTCTTGGCGATTCATATAAAAATTTCCTAAAAGTGACGGAACCAAAGGATTAGTCTTAATTTTAAATCTTATTTGCTTCAGTCACTTACTGCTTCCGGTAAAATAAAATATATATATTTTTTTTTATTTATAACTTTGATTCGACCGTCGTGGCTTCAGCACTCTTTTGGTTCGACTGTTCCTGGGGGATCTCAGGGTTTAGGTTTATATAGCTAGCTGCGGGGTGTGGTGTCGGTCTTTCAGTTCTTCCCCTGCGGCAAAATTCTAGGAAAAGACGGTTCAGGGTCTTGCCCACACATGGGGTCCGACAGGTCAAGGAGAAGATAAAGATTATGATTCCTAGTACTCCAATGCTGCAGGCGACGGTGCTGTAGGCAGTAGTTTTCCATTCTTGAATTTTTCTTTCTCTAAGTTGTTGAGCTTTTTGAATAATATCATTAAGCGTTGCTTCTATATTGCTATGATCTGACACCCATATTTCATCTGTAGTTTCCGTTAAATTAATATTAAATTTTTCACGCGTTGGTTCATACAATTGCAGAATGCTGAGGTTGCTAGATGGTGTGTAATGATGTAGAAATTTAGTTGCTTGAGTAGACGGGTGACTCATCGTGGCGGTTTTTGCTTTAATTTTGCAACCTGGTTGTATTGTTATTGTTCCACAGTTTTCAATAATTGCATGGTCTCTAAAACCGGCGCATTCAATTCGTATTTCTTCTTCTCCCTTGGCACTAAAAATCCAATTTCCTGGAGTATCAAGAACTTTCCAGTATGTCTCTTGTAATTCCTGCAATATTATGTTACATTGATTTAATATTAATTTTCTATTAAGCATCAAGTTGATGTTGCAGCTGGGCGTCTGTCTTATCTTTCTTAAAGGAGATGTAGCGGGGCATATTAAAGTAGAACTCGTGGTTGAACATTTTTCCAAGTCTTCTTTTTCTAACTCATAGTAGCTATCAGAGTCTTCGTTTATTGCAATATATTCTGTATTCGGTTTTATTGTAGCATATTTGTCTCCATCCAGATTTTGTTTTGCCGGTAATGGTACGGCTTTATATAATTTATATTTCCCTGGGCTTATTAATGGTATATGTAATGCGTAGATTAATCGGTTTTTAATATATGCAATTTGTAAATTTGATATTTTAATTAATCGATCCATTCCTTCTTCATTTATTGCTACGGGAAATTCTTCGTGTGGAACTCGTTCCCTGATTGCCTTAGAATTTTGTATTAATTGTTGTGGAGGTATTATTCGAGGATGTATTAATCCTTGTTTTCCAAAAAGTATTCCATCAATAAGAGTATTTATATTTAATTCATGTTCTAAAATTGCGTCATTAATATTTACAACTGCTTGATGAAAATATTCATTAATTTCAATTTTTGCATATTCATTTGTAAGATTTAATATTCTTTCACTTATGCGGCGGTTCATCGCAATCATTTGTTGTTTAATTTTCGAAGTCACGTTCTGTAATTCTCCGAACCTCGTCTTGATTGCTATCGTTTGGTTTATGAATAGGGCAGCAAGATCATCAGTTTTACTTTCTATATGTTTCAATGCTTCATTTATATGATTGGCATCTTCCAACGTCATTGTGCCAAATAATATTTTACTAATTTCTCCAATAAATTCTAACGGAGCTCTTCGCGATCTTGATTTCTTTAACAGTTCGCCTATGCGATTTTGATATTGTCTTACTTTATCTAGTTTTGCTTCGGCTAGCAGCAATGATTTCTGGGATTGGCATATTTTTGAAATGTTATTACATTGCCAAATAACCATTTTTAATTCTCTCTGGAGTCCTATAGCTGCATCAGCGATTCCGTTTAGATCAATGTATGTGATCATTTTCCAAGAAGTTTCGTAGGTACGCAAGTCGCCGATGGATTCGTAGAACACTCCAGGGTTATCCTTGAGAGTCGTTATCATGTATCTTTCCTGCGTCATCCCAGACCTGTAATGCGAGCTAGTTTAATTCTGTCCATATGTACTGTCTTGGTTTGATTTCGTTTAGTTAATATTTTAATATTATTGTTTGGTAGTATTTCTATAACTTCAAATGGTCCTTGATATTCATCATCAAATTTACCTCTCTTTTTCCTCTTAATAAATATACAAAATTTCCTACTTGATAATTTTGTATTTTCTTTTCTTTTATTCTTTTATCATAGTAATGTTTGTATCGTGTTTTTGCGTTTCCTAGATTTTGTATTGCAAGCTGTCTCAAGTCACTTAGTTTGTCAATTAATTCAGCTATGTAATCATTATATGTTTCTAGTGTGTCATCTGTTTTAAATTCAGATGGTAGTCGTGCATTCCTGCCGTACACTAATTCATAAGGAGTAAATTTAGTTCCTTCATGCACACTTGTATTGTAAGAAAACATTGCATGTTCAAGCCAGTTATCCCAATCTTTTTCATTAGCAATATAATGTTTTAAATATTCTACTAAGACATGATGACTTCGTTCCAACGAGCCATTTGATTGAGGGTGAAAGGCTGTTGTACAATATTGTTTAATCCTGAAATATTTTGCAAATTGTTTCATCATGGAGCTAGTGAAATTTGATCCTTGATCCGTCAAAATAGCTTTAGGGCTTCCAAATTGGCAGATAAATCTTCGAGTAAATGCCTTTGCAATTTCTTCTGAGTTTGTTAAGATGAGTGGTACAGCAAGAGAATATTTTGTTAATTGATCTTGAATTGTTAGAATAAATTCATTTCCATTATCAGTTATGGGTAATGGTCCTACTATATCCATAGCTACTTTATCAAAAGCGTTCATTGGTGTGTCGGTAATTACCATAGGCTGCTTATTCTTTACCCGCACCAATTTCTTTTTCTGGCAGCTGTTACATGATTGAATAAAGTTCTCTACTTGTGTCTTCATATTATCCCAATAATATTTATGACGAATACGTGAGACTGTTTTTGCAATTCCCTTGTGTCCTCCAACGCTTGATTCATGTGATTCTCGTATAATTCGTAATCTATCTTTGATTTCTGGTACACATATTTGTCCTTTATATACCGTAATTTGAATTTCTGTATTTAAAAATGTTAATCTTATAATGTTACGAATTTTAAACCATGGGATATTTAAGCTGCTTTGGCTTTGAGATATTGCTGCGTAAAGAACATTTTGCGCTAGCATTATACTTCTCAATTCTTTAAATCCGTTATTTATATCTCTTTCTTTAATGTCGTTGTTTAATTCATCTTTCACTATGATGCCAAAAGTCTTTCGATTACTTTTTTGTTGTGTTAAGACGTGTCCGAGAACGCCTTTAAAATTATTTGGTTTATAACATATTTTTCTTTTAATTAATTCTTGTCCTATTTCGTCTATTGGGTTTCCTCTTGTGTCCATGAAATAAATTATGTTATTATTTTTCATCCAAATGTGGTCACGTGAATCCAAAAGATTAACAAACACTGGTACATTTTCTGTAATTCTTGGTTTTTATTTTCTTTAATAGCTTTTCTAACAGGTTTCTTATTTGAATATTTTTTCTTAGACTGTTTCTTAATTTTGATTTTATCTGGGATAGGTTTTGTTGTTTTGCTAACGTTCTTGTTTTCAAGATTTATGGGTTTGGTTTTAGCTTGATAAAACGGTGGCGAAAATATTTTTTCCATTTCTGAACTGCTGCTGGTTTTGTCGGTTGGTGCTTTTATATTACGGTAATTAAATCGTTGCGGCTCCATATCATAGTCCATGTTCTCTTCTACACTTATTTCCATTGCTTCTAGTTCTTTTTTATTAAGCGGAATATTTTCTTCTATTACATTAATGTTATCTATGTCATCTGGCATTTTTTGATTTTATTTTTAAAATCAATTGATTTTGGTAATGTTCTTTTTAAAGTTGGTGGTTCATGTACATCTGCTTGTACTTGAATATTTGTTTGGACTTGAAAACTATCGCTGGAATCCATTTCCATAGGAATTTGTGTAATTTCATCGAGATTCAAATTTTTATTGTTGATCCGTTTTTTAGGGACACCCGTTGTATAGTCTTCCTTCCTTTTGAGCTTCTTGTGATCGACGCTAGGGGCGGTGTAAACTTCTACTTCAAGTGATGTGGCGCTGTGATCATCTTGACCACGCCCTAAAGGTGCATTCACGGGTGTGGCACTTTCTTTAGGACTGTCGCAACTTTTATTTTCTTCTCCCGAGCTTGAATTTTTAATAATTTTTTTATGTTTCTTACGTTTCCGTTTTCTGCGTAAAGCATAATCAGATGAGCTACTAACATGTTTTCTCTTTTCTCCTTTAGACAGTTTTTGAATCGTCAGTTTCATCGTCGGTGTCGTAATAATAAGATTCTGTATCGTCGTCGCTACTGTCCCAAGCTTTTAGAAATTTATCTTTTACAGATTGTTCTTTTCTACTGTCACTGTCATCATATGGAGTTAATTCATGTGGTCTAAGTTTTTGATGAGGAGCAGGATTTCCTGAATCGCTGGTTTCTCGTGCTCTTTTAAAGTAGGATGCGTTATTTTTGTTTCTTGTGTTCTTGCTCAATTGACTTTTCGCTAGAAGATGATAATGCTCGTTTTGCACGTAGCGGATAAACTTTTTGTTCTAATTCGACAGGATTTCGAGACAATGCGTCAGCGTTTTTGTTTTTCTTACCAGGTTTATATTTTATTTGATACTCATACTCGGCTAACTTGAGTCTCCATCGCATAAGTCGTGAAGTTGGATCAGATATGGAATTTAACCATTCCAAGGGTTTGTGATCCATTACTAAAGTAAATTTGCGACCGTAAATATATGGACGAAAATGTTTTACAGCGTATACAAGAGCTAATAATTCTCTTTCAGTAGGAGAGTATCTAGTTTCCGCGTCATTTAACACTCGCGATGCGTATGCTATCGGGAGGTCGTTTCCTATTTTTCCTTGACTTAATATTGCTCCAATTGCAAATCCTGAAGCATCTGTCGTTATGACAAAAGGTTCGTCAAAATTCGGATACTGTAGTATTGGCTCTGAACATAAAGCATTGCGTAGTACGTCAAATGCGTTTTGCTGTTGCTCTTTCCATTCAAAGGCTATAGTTTGCTTTGTCAAGTCTGACAAAGGTTTAGCGATCTTGGAAAAGTTTTCGATAAATCGTCGATAGTATCCGGCAAGTCCAAGAAACTGTTTAATATTTTTTCTTGTTTTTGGTATAGGAAAATTTTTTACAGCATCAATTTTTTTTGGATCTGGTCGTACTCCATTTTCTGTGATTATATGCCCAAGATAAGCGACTTCTCTTTTTAGAAATTCGCATTTGTCTGGCTGCAAAAATAAATTTGCTTCTTCCAGACGTTTCATGAGTCTTTCAAACTTGACTGCGTGTTCGTTAAGAGATCGCGCATAAATTACAATGTCATCGAGATAGACAAACAACTCGATTCCCTGTAATCCAGTCAAAACTTGGTCCATTAATCTCTGAAATGTAGCAGGAGCATTTTTCAATCCAAACGGCATTCGATTATATTCAAAATGTCCATAGGGTGTTGAAAATGCAGTTTTATGTTTGTCCTTTAGATCCATTTCAATTTGATGAAACCCAGATGCTAAATCAAACACAGAAAAATATTTAGCACTTCCAAGCTGATCTAGTATGTCAACGATATTTGGTAGTGGATATGCGTCTCCAATGGTCTTATCATTTAGTGCCCGAAAATCAATTACAAGGCGCCATTTTTTATTTCCCTGAGAGTCATCCTTTTTTGGGACTATCCACAACGGAGAGTTGTATGGCGAACTAGACGGTTCTATAACACCTTTTTCCAACATTGCGTCAACTTGTTTCTGTATTTCCTCTTTATGAATTTGAGGATACCGATATTGCTTGACGTTGATTGGTCGATCATCAGTAGTGAATATTCGGTGTTTGAGAACGCTTGTCGCGCCTAGCGGCTCTTCAGCCAATTGAAATCTTTCCGCATACGTTGTTACTAGACCAATGACGTTGGATTTTTCTTCATCGTTTAAATGATTCAAACGTAATTGTTGTAATATTTTGTTTATACGTGTTTCATGATTTTTATCATTAATACTATCTTGTGTTACGACTTCTTTCTTCTCATGTGCTTCTTCAAACGGATATAACTTTACTGTAGGGACCGCTAATTGTATATCCTCGTCCGATGAATTTATTGCATATAAATATGCAATTCCATGGTGATTAGATACTACGGCGTCACCTAAGTACACCTGTGGTCCTGCGTTCAGTTTAGGAATATATCCGTATTTTGTTTCTGGATTTGCTACTCGAATATAAATCTGTTTTCTTGTTCTAGCTGGAATTGTAACAATTTCATTGTCGTGAAAATAATATGGAGTTCCGTTTACAACTAGACAAGCCCTCGGGTAGTCTATTGTTGCCT
This sequence comes from Cardiocondyla obscurior, assembly GCF_019399895.1. Classification (NCBI taxonomy): domain Eukaryota; kingdom Metazoa; phylum Arthropoda; class Insecta; order Hymenoptera; family Formicidae; genus Cardiocondyla; species Cardiocondyla obscurior. The sequence goes on along the minus strand of NC_091872.1, from coordinate 62,748 downwards.
TTTGATTTTTAAAGAATTCTGTGCCCAATATTCCATCTTGCTGGATTGGGAAATCGTTGGGAACCACATGAAACAGCACTTCATTACCGAGAATGCGTAATTTAACTACGCCTATGGTGCGAGTGCGTCCCTTTGTTATTCCACTCAGAATGTACACAATTTTTGTATCAATTGGTACCTCTTTAATTAATGAATTCTTTTTAATCAAATTAATATCGGAACCTGTGTCAATCATAAAGTTTCCACGGTTATCAATAATGTCTAGGCTAGGTAAAACGACAGATGGTGGTCTTCCAATTTCGTTGCCTGTGATTCTTACGCTTGCGATTCTGTTGGTGCTTCTTGCGGGCTCACAAGGCGCACTTGGGGCCGTTCGTTCAGCGCTGCGCCTGCTCGCTGACCCCGTTCTTGGTTTCCCGAAAATCCTTGTGGTCTGCGGGTGTTATTCATTTGAATCCCCTGAGTTCTGGGAGCTTCGTTCACTTGATTTCCACGAGCTCTTAGATTATTATTATACTCCCGTTTTCGACATTGTTCAAGGCAGTGACCAGGAGTTTTACAATAACGACAGAATAGTCCTACGTTTTGCGAGTTTGTAAAATTTGGGCGATTTCCGCGATTAATATTTTGAGCATTAAAATTATTAAAGTTTGAATTTCGTGGTAGTACTGTTGGTATTATTTGTCTCATATTTCGATTTGAAATTCTTGGCTGTAAAGCTCTACATTCGGCGCGAACATGACCAGTGTTTTTACAATATGAACAGATTTTAGGTTGCCATTGTACATGAGAAACTTGCGCGAGAGGATTTATAGTACTGCATGAATATGTATCATGTCCATATCCTAAGCAATTGTTACAGCGAATTGACTGCATAAGTCCTTCCGTTATTTTTATTCGTTGAGCGTGTTCATTATATTCTACTTCCGCTTTTATAGCACTTTCTATCGCATTATTTAACGAAGTCGGATCTCTAGGATAAATTCTCGTATAAATGTCAGTTTTTAATCCGGTTAAGAAATTTCGTACCGCATTATTTTCTGCAGAGCTTATAAATGGCATTACTTGGCTTGGATTTTCTGTTTGATAACAGGATTTTAATTGATGCAATATCATAGATACACGACTGCCATAATCAACTACAGACTCTTCCGGATGCTGTGTTACTTTTGAAAGTTCTCCATGCAATTGTGAGGATGAATAGACAGGTGCAAATCTGGTTCTTAATACTGTCAACAGCGTATCTATGTCATTATATTCTCCGCTTAATGCTACTCTTAGCGCGGGACCCACTAATTTATTTTTTATTATTTGAACAAGTCCATACTCGGCATGAGGAGCTACCATATTTCTGGCATGCATACAGCTAGTGACAAATTGATTGACAGGCATGTTTTTGCCGTCAAACGGGAGAATCGTTTCCCCCGCATCGCGTAGGCTTACGTATGACATTGCTCTACGATTCACGTTATCCTCGTTAACACTCATGCTTCCAATTTGATGAGTTAATGAGTCAATGTTAGCTTCTACAGACATTTCTGTGTTTTAATAAATTATAAAATAAGATGTGCACACTTACATGGAATGTACGGCCAGAAATAAGATGATTATGTAGAATTCCATTTAAATAATTTTGCAGTTCCTTAAGCGTATCCTTTATCTCCGCAATTTCCCTTCGGAAAATTTCTCTTTTTCAGATAACGATAAGATGTCCGTTAATCTGTTTATAAACGAGCTTTTCCACTTAAGGGAATATCTTTAAATCCAAAAATATTTCTCAATTCTTTATGGATTTTTAAAGTACTCCACGGGGATGGTATTTTGTAGTGTATCCCACCGTTGCCACCAAAAATTCTATCCTTACATGTGACGTCCTGAAGTCCGAAGTGGTCTCGAGACCTGGTTCGACCATGTAATGATGAATAATAATAATTAAAGGGTTCTTCTGCGGTTAAGGAGGCTAAAACTCCAAGATAAAGGTCACTTAATGATTCACTGTTGAAGAGTTGATGATTTGTTCCCAGAGTAGATTTATTGTTGAACACAAATTTTTACAATATTTCAATATAATTAGTAAAGTTGGTATTATAGTTTAACGAATTTGTAATATGCGTATTTTTATTTATATCTTGACAGCGATAAAATTGTAGCGCGAGAAAGTTAAAAGTAAAAGGGGTTGAATAATAGTAGAAGTAACTGAAGTAGTGGGCGCGATAAAAGCTGGCTTATGGTTTTCTGAACTGCTTATATACTATTTTAGAACAATGGAAAGGAGTAGTTCTGACCTTGACAATCCTTATTTGGTTACAGAGTTTCAGATTGGTCCACGTAGGTTCAACCTTGGTTCCTTATATGGTAACGAATTTCGCTATTGGCTTGAAAGGCTGGCCTTGGTTCGAGAAAGTGTTTTGTCATGACTCAGAACTATGACTCACAAGTAAGCTCTGTTTTTCTATTATTTTATCTGATGGCCTTTAAACATACTTTACATAAATTGTCTAAGAAATGTCTTAGAGTATGTTTAAAGTATTAATAAATTCAGTCTTAGATCTCTCCATTTTTTCCTTGTGTTAACATAATATATATATATATATATTTTATAGTTTAAATTATTGAATGTAAAAGCTATTTTATTTATGGGACTCAAGGATATATCCTTGAGTCTATTTCTGTATTGAAGGCAGTGAGAGTGCTGGTTAAAATCTACTTTCTACCGCACTAGGTTTTAATACTTGGTTTAGATAGAAACAATTCTTCTATTTTAATCATTAATTAACTAAAGGATATTTATATATTTTATTTTATATATAAAAGAGTTGTTTCTTTACATTATACATATTTTCCAAGTGTTTAACTAAAGCATTTCTTATTTTATATATAATATAGATTTTATATAATAATAATAATTATTATAATTGTTAGAAGTTGTTAAGTTTGTTAATTGTTCTCTACTGTTATTGTTTCTATTACAGGATAGCAGAGATAAGACCAGAGTTGCTATTTATCAACTAATAATAGGATGGTAAGAATTACATGCTTTAGTATATCTATATATATATAGAATAAAAGTTTTAAAAATTCATAAAAGCTAAATTAATAGGAATTAAGAAAAGTTATTTTGCAGGGATTAATGATTCATTATAGTCTTTAACTTCTATTATAAAATTTGAAGAAGGTCAATTGTTAACTTGAAATTGTTTATAACAATTTATTAATTTGTTTATTAATATAAGATTTTTAATTACTCAGTTGTGCGTTATAGCGACGAGTCTTTGTTCCGTTCGTAGTTGGTTATTAGGAGCATTAGTTTAGAAAATGTTGGTGTTACTATTTTGTGTCATTTGTGTCGGTCTCTGATTTTGAACAGTGGTCATAACTCGAGAACTAAAAGAGTTAGAAAGAAAATGTTTAATAGTTTTTTAAATGGGAGCTCAAATGTGACAAAATACACGTAACAGAATTTTGAATAATTGGATAGTGTTTTATTTGTTTATAACAATTTGGATAATTAACTAATTAAGAAAGTTTATTTATAGAACCATTTTTATTCCTTTATTCAATTACTTTATAAATAAATTAATAGTTTATTAATATTTTATAATTTAAAAGGTCTTTTATTAACTTTTGTATCTCTTGTTTTTCAGCAAAAAGGTATTCCAGTTCTTCAAATTATCGGAGTTTGTAAAATTCCTATATCTCGGAATCTATGAGGAGTAGAAGAAAGTATAATATATGGATTTGGGGTAATTTTGCAAATGCCGAAGGATGTACGGAACAGAATTTGAAAATAATGTACTTGTTTAATTTGTTTATAACAAATTTAATAATTAATTAATAAAGAATAACTTTTATAAAAGTTAATTTGAATATTTATTTACTCTTAATACAAATATAATTATAAGTTCTTGAAATGTTGCAAATAAAGGGAGTTCTCTCTGTACGTGTGTTGAAATGTATGTATGTATGGGTAAGAGTAAAAGTTTAAAAATTCGTAGCTGCTAAACTAATAAAAATTAAGAAAAGATATTTAGTATACGTTAATAATTCATAGGGAAGTATGATTTAGCGTTATAAAATTTGCGTGTTAATGGTTATTAAATTTAATTTATTTATAACAATATACTATTAATGCCCACAAAGGTATAAGTCTATATGGGTTTTTTAGATGGAAAATCATAGGGCTCTTCACATCTAAGAGGATATGGCTTGATCTTTAATGGTTTAATAATTATTAAGGATTTTACGCGGCTGATGTATCAGGAGAACATGAGTGGGTAACTTTAAAAATTTATAAGTCCAAAACTAAGGCAGATTAAGAAATGGTTTATAAGGGTTTGTTATTAGTTATTTAAGGCTCTTTAGAACGTATATAACAAAAAGTAAAAATTATTAAATTTTTAATTTTATGTTGGTTGATCGAGAGTCTAAGTTCTATAAGAGAGCTCACGCGGCTAAGTCCATCGTATAGTCTGTGCGGCTAAGTCCATCGTTCATTTTCGCGGCTAAGTCCGTCTCGAAATTCATACTTAGTAATTTTTATAGATGAAAAGACAAGAGTACGCGCGGCTAAGTCCTATGCCTTTACCATTCTCGCGGCTAAGTCTTTGTACGTACATTTATATATATGGTTCGAGGACCGATTGACTCCGGGTATTATTTAAATTAATTAGGTATGCAAGGTGAGTAAAAATTATTATTAGGGTATGGTTTTAAAGGAAAAGGTTCAAGGTTTAATTTAAATTAATCAGCATATTTTTATGATTATTATTTTTAAAAATATTAAGGGTTAAACTTGTGGTCCCGGTAATTACCGTTAGACGCAGATATATATGTATGTACATTGGCACTTACTGGGACTTTTGCCTTATAACGGGTGACTTTTCCTTTAATTCTTTTTATAAATTAGGTTTTTGATTTTATATAGAAAATGTTATAATAAAAGTTATTATAGGTCTTATAGGCTTTTCAAAAAAAATTATAATTAATATTGTTTATGGTTTATTATCAAAAGTTATATATTATAAGTTATATATATATTATTATTTAATAATGGTGTGATTATTTTCATATATTCTGTTTCTATAGAGAGAGACGAATACAGCTATATAATTTTTTCTATCAGTTATATTGTTTTTTATATTTTATTTTATTTTTATACGATTTGATTTGTGGTTCCTTAGTTTCATAAGAGAAAAGTTGAACTGAGAGATTCAAATTCAGGAAATTTTTATATCTCGGAAACTATTACAGATACCGAAAAAATGGTATATACAAAAGTTTTTGTATTTTTAACAACAAGATTGATAGCCATCACAGTTTTTATATTTTATATATAATTTTAATTGTTTATAACAATTGATATTAAAAAATGTCTTATTATGAAACTGTTATTTTTACGTATGTTGTTACCGTAAGACAGAAGAACATGTTTCTATATATTTTTTATTTATATATCATTGTTATAAGTTTTATTTTCAATAGTTAATAATTGTTCATAAGATTTGTTAGTAGGAGTTGTCACAAAATGTCGGTTTCTTGGGTCTACATGTGTAATTGAGTGTAGTTAGAGTAAATTTAATGGGTCAGGTTATGATTGGTTGGCTCTGGACTTGACTTAAAACGGACTTATTGTAGATGTCGCTTGTGTCTCTTAAAAGATTTGTCGAGTGACTGTACTACAAGTAGTGAAATTTATGAATGCCGGTGTAGTTGGTGTAGTAGAATTATTTTTAATAATATGATTTTTGAAAAATTTTCGCCGGTGGTGAAGTTTTTACCCGTGTTAATAAAACGTCTCCTAGTCGTCGCAGGATGTGACATCTCCCTTCATGGGGAAGTTCGGCCTCCGAACTTTAAGTAAGGTTATGTTTTTGTATATATTTGTTAAAGTATTTTGTTTAATTATTTATATATGTTTCAGGATAGCAGTAGGATCAGTCGATCGCAGAGTTGAATAAAGGATTATATTATTATGGAGTTAGTATAGCTGATTTTCAATGGTATGTAATAATGATTTATTATAGCAAAGTTTTAATTGTATTTAACTATGTCTAACTACTTTATATGTTTCAGGGTATATAATTAAGCGTACAATATTCCCCTTATACCAAATTACTAGGTATGTATGTTCTACATGTATGTATTTAAAGTATATAAATTTAATGTATTCTTAATTATGATATTTTCTATTCTAGGTTGAACATTTTGGAGGTGGCTCTTTGTGGAACAATTTCATTTTTCCATCACCAGTATTAGATAAGTATATAGTATTTAAATTCTATTAAGCTTGGATTAAGGTTAGGAGTTATTGTATTTATTAATGCTTTCCTTTGTTATATTGTAGGTTTATTAGTGGAATAGCTTGGTTGATTAATAAGGTATGTTATAAATGTATAGCAGTTATATAAATGTTATTTTTATTTACTTTATAATATATATATATTTCTATCTATTTCAGTATATCCCATCACCAAGATGAACGCATACGCTACTACTACTACAACTATAACAACTTTTTAATGTTATATTAGTGATAATGTATATATAATACTATAAAATACATTTGTTTTTATAATATAAGCGTGTTTAATATAATATAATAATAGCCTTGGCCAGTTAATTGACCATTTGTAATATTGTTATATAAAAATAGGTTTTTTTTTTTATATTATATGGTGTTATATATTTTTTTTTTTTTTAGGATTAATAGCATATACTTATAATTAAGGATTAATAGGTTTTATAATTCTCATACGTTTGTAATTGTATTTTAAGTTGAAACATTTTGTTGTGAAATGATTAAGTCGCAAATCAAATGATAAATCATTCGTTCGATTCCGTAATAATGTTGAATTACATAAGTACGACAAGTGTAACAATCGATCGCTCGTCGCGTTTGAATAATCAATCGGTAGCATCTACCACAGTGCATAGTAGTATGTTGTAAATTTCGTGAGATTGCATGAAATTGTCGGAAAGTTGTGTTTGGTCTGTCAGGAGCGCAAAATATATGCTCTGCAGTAGCGCACTGCGGGCACATCACCATATAATTTTCGACTTGTATATACCAAGCCGAATGACAGACTAAATTGTATGCCGGCATCGCGTTAAAATGTAAATAATCTCTATAATACGGGGGTACCTGCACGTGCGTCGGCTGTGGCAGTGGCGGGGATCCCTGAGGAACTCTTGTGGTGTGATCCCGGTCCCTCACATGCTCCATATAGGTTGGCCTGTCGTTTATGAGGGGAGTCCGGTGCCCGCGTTGTCTGCGTAGCAATCGATGGTTCCGGGGATGGTTCCCTCGGTCGCACCGGGGACGCTATCCCAACAGGGCGCATCGCGATGTATCCCTCGTTGTCATAGTTTGTCTGCGTGCTCACATTGTCTTCCTGTTCCGTATCCGGAAGCCTCCTTATCTCATCGAGTATTTCTCGAATGAGCTCTGGTGTCCGGGATCGTTGCACTACCGGTTCTTCGTACTGATAAGCACTTGGGGCGTCAGGCTGTCTGGCCGGTGAATGAAATACGTACGGGTCCGTTGGCCCGACGTCTGATTCTTGATGCGATGACATAATGGGTTGATTCCTGGGTCGGATACTTCTTCGGATCCTATCCGTTATTCTTCTCCAGTGTCGGCTCGCTTCTTGGCGATTCATATAAAAATTTCCTAAAAGTGACGGAACCAAAGGATTAGTCTTAATTTTAAATCTTATTTGCTTCAGTCACTTACTGCTTCCGGTAAAATAAAATATATATATTTTTTTTTATTTATAACTTTGATTCGACCGTCGTGGCTTCAGCACTCTTTTGGTTCGACTGTTCCTGGGGGATCTCAGGGTTTAGGTTTATATAGCTAGCTGCGGGGTGTGGTGTCGGTCTTTCAGTTCTTCCCCTGCGGCAAAATTCTAGGAAAAGACGGTTCAGGGTCTTGCCCACACATGGGGTCCGACAGGTCAAGGAGAAGATAAAGATTATGATTCCTAGTACTCCAATGCTGCAGGCGACGGTGCTGTAGGCAGTAGTTTTCCATTCTTGAATTTTTTTTCTCTAAGTTGTTGAGCTTTTTGAATAATATCATTAAGCGTTGCTTCTATATTGCTATGATCTGACACCCATATTTCATCTGTAGTTTCCGTTAAATTAATATTAAATTTTTCACGCGTTGGTTCATACAATTGCAGAATGCTGAGGTTGCTAGATGGTGTGTAATGATGTAGAAATTTAGTTGCTTGAGTAGACGGGTGACTCATCGTGGCGGTTTTTGCTTTAATTTTGCAACCTGGTTGTATTGTTATTGTTCCACAGTTTTCAATAATTGCATGGTCTCTAAAACCGGCGCATTCAATTCGTATTTCTTCTTCTCCCTTGGCACTAAAATCCAATTTCCTGAGTATCAAGAACTTTCCAGTATGTCTCTTGTAATTCCTGCAATATTATGTTACATTGATTTAATATTAATTTTCTATTAAGCATCAAGTTGATGTTGCAGCTGGGCGTCTGTCTTATCTTTCTTAAAGGAGATGTAGCGGGGCATATTAAAGTAGAACTCGTGGTTGAACATTTTTCCAAGTCTTCTTTTTCTAACTCATAGTAGCTATCAGAGTCTTCGTTTATTGCAATATATTCTGTATTCGGTTTTATTGTAGCATATTTGTCTCCATCCAGATTTTGTTTTGCCGGTAATGGTACGGCTTTATATAATTTATATTTCCCTGGGCTTATTAATGGTATATGTAATGCGTAGATTAATCGGTTTTTAATATATGCAATTTGTAAATTTGATATTTTAATTAATCGATCCATTCCTTCTTCATTTATTGCTACGGGAAATTCTTCGTGTGGAACTCGTTCCCTGATTGCCTTAGAATTTTGTATTAATTGTTGTGGAGGTATTATTCGAGGATGTATTAATCCTTGTTTTCCAAAAAGTATTCCATCAATAAGAGTATTTATATTTAATTCATGTTCTAAAATTGCGTCATTAATATTTACAACTGCTTGATGAAAATATTCATTAATTTCAATTTTTGCATATTCATTTGTAAGATTTAATATTCTTTCACTTATGCGGCGGTTCATCGCAATCATTTGTTGTTTAATTTTCGAAGTCACGTTCTGTAATTCTCCGAACCTCGTCTTGATTGCTATCGTTTGGTTTATGAATAGGGCAGCAAGATCATCAGTTTTACTTTCTATATGTTTCAATGCTTCATTTATATGATTGGCATCTTCCAACGTCATTGTGCCAAATAATATTTTACTAATTTCTCCAATAAATTCTAACGGAGCTCTTCGCGATCTTGATTTCTTTAACAGTTCGCCTATGCGATTTTGATATTGTCTTACTTTATCTAGTTTTGCTTCGGCTAGCAGCAATGATTTCTGGGATTGGCATATTTTTGAAATGTTATTACATTGCCAAATAACCATTTTTAATTCTCTCTGGAGTCCTATAGCTGCATCAGCGATTCCGTTTAGATCAATGTATGTGATCATTTTCCAAGAAGTTTCGTAGGTACGCAAGTCGCCGATGGATTCGTAGAACACTCCAGGGTTATCCTTGAGAGTCGTTATCATGTATCTTTCCTGCGTCATCCCAGACCTGTAATGCGAGCTAGTTTAATTCTGTCCATATGTACTGTCTTGGTTTGATTTCGTTTAGTTAATATTTTAATATTATTGTTTGGTAGTATTTCTATAACTTCAAATGGTCCTTGATATTCATCATCAAATTTACCTCTCTTTTTTCCTCTTAATAAATATACAAAATTTCCTACTTGATAATTTTGTATTTTTTTTTCTTTTATTCTTTTATCATAGTAATGTTTGTATCGTGTTTTTGCGTTTCCTAGATTTTGTATTGCAAGCTGTCTCAAGTCACTTAGTTTGTCAATTAATTCAGCTATGTAATCATTATATGTTTCTAGTGTGTCATCTGTTTTAAATTCAGATGGTAGTCGTGCATTCCTGCCGTACACTAATTCATAAGGAGTAAATTTAGTTCCTTCATGCACACTTGTATTGTAAGAAAACATTGCATGTTCAAGCCAGTTATCCCAATCTTTTTCATTAGCAATATAATGTTTTAAATATTCTACTAAGATATGATGACTTCGTTCCAACGAGCCATTTGATTGAGGGTGAAAGGCTGTTGTACAATATTGTTTAATCCTGAAATATTTTGCAAATTGTTTCATCATGGAGCTAGTGAAATTTGATCCTTGATCCGTCAAAATAGCTTTAGGGCTTCCAAATTGGCAGATAAATCTTCGAGTAAATGCCTTTGCAATTTCTTCTGAGTTTGTTAAGATGAGTGGTACAGCAAGAGAATATTTTGTTAATTGATCTTGAATTGTTAGAATAAATTCATTTCCATTATCAGTTATGGGTAATGGTCCTACTATATCCATAGCTACTTTATCAAAAGCGTTCATTGGTGTGTCGGTAATTACCATAGGCTGCTTATTCTTTACCCGCACAATTTCTTTTCTGGCAGCTGTTACATGATTGAATAAAGTTCTCTACTTGTGTCTTCATATTATCCCAATAATATTTATGACGAATACGTGAGACTGTTTTTGCAATTCCCTTGTGTCCTCCAACGCTTGATTCATGTGATTCTCGTATAATTCGTAATCTATCTTTGATTTCTGGTAAACATATTTGTCCTTTATATACCGTAATTTGAATTTCTGTATTTAAAAATGTTAATCTTATAATGTTACGAATTTTAAACCATGGGATATTTAAGCTGCTTTGGCTTTGAGATATTGCTGCGTAAAGAACATTTTGCGCTAGCATTATACTTCTCAATTCTTTAAATCCGTTATTTATATCTCTTTCTTTAATGTCGTTGTTTAATTCATCTTTCACTATGATGCCAAAAGTCTTTCGATTACTTTTTTGTTGTGTTAAGACGTGTCCGAGAACGCCTTTAAAATTATTTGGTTTATAACATATTTTTCTTTTAATTAATTCTTGTCCTATTTCGTCTATTGGGTTTCCTCTTGTGTCCATGAAATAAATTATGTTATTATTTTTCATCCAAATGTGGTCACGTGAATCCAAAAGATTAACAAACACTGGTACATTTTCTGTAATTCTTGGTTTTTATTTTTCTTTAATAGCTTTTCTAACAGGTTTCTTATTTGAATATTTTTTCTTAGACTGTTTCTTAATTTTGATTTTATCTGGGATAGGTTTTGTTGTTTTGCTAACGTTCTTGTTTTCAAGATTTATGGGTTTGGTTTTAGCTTGATAAAACGGTGGCGAAAATATTTTTTCCATTTCTGAACTGCTGCTGGTTTTGTCGGTTGGTGCTTTTATATTACGGTAATTAAATCGTTGCGGCTCCATATCATAGTCCATGTTCTCTTCTACACTTATTTCCATTGCTTCTAGTTCTTTTTTATTAAGCGGAATATTTTCTTCTATTACATTAATGTTATCTATGTCATCTGGCATTTTTTGGATTTTATTTTTAAAATCAATTGATTTTGGTAATGTTCTTTTTAAAGTTGGTGGTTCATGTACATCTGCTTGTACTTGAATATTTGTTTGGACTTGAAAACTATCGCTGGAATCCATTTCCATAGGAATTTGTGTAATTTCATCGAGATTCAAATTTTTATTGTTGATCCGTTTTTTAGGGACACCCGTTGTATAGTCTTCCTTCCTTTTGAGCTTCTTGTGATCGACGCTAGGGGCGGTGTAAACTTCTACTTCAAGTGATGTGGCGCTGTGATCATCTTGACCACGCCCTAAAGGTGCATTCACGGGTGTGGCACTTTCTTTAGGACTGTCGCAACTTTTATTTTCTTCTCCCGAGCTTGAATTTTTAATAATTTTTTTATGTTTCTTACGTTTCCGTTTTCTGCGTAAAGCATAATCAGATGAGCTACTAACATGTTTTCTCTTTTCTCCTTTTAGACAGTTTTTTGAATCGTCAGTTTCATCGTCGGTGTCGTAATAATAAGATTCTGTATCGTCGTCGCTACTGTCCCAAGCTTTTAGAAATTTATCTTTTACAGATTGTTCTTTTCTACTGTCACTGTCATCATATGGAGTTAATTCATGTGGTCTAAGTTTTTGATGAGGAGCAGGATTTCCTGAATCGCTGGTTTCTCGTGCTCTTTTTAAAGTAGGATGCGTTATTTTTTGTTTCTTGTGTTCTTGCTCAATTGACTTTTCGCTAGAAGATGATAATGCTCGTTTGGCACGTAGCGGATAAACTTTTTGTTCTAATTCGACAGGATTTCGAGACAATGCGTCAGCGTTTTTGTTTTTCTTACCAGGTTTATATTTTATTTGATACTCATACTCGGCTAACTTGAGTCTCCATCGCATAAGTCGTGAAGTTGGATCAGATATGGAATTTAACCATTCCAAGGGTTTGTGATCCATTACTAAAGTAAATTTGCGACCGTAAATATATGGACGAAAATGTTTTACAGCGTATACAAGAGCTAATAATTCTCTTTCAGTAGGAGAGTATCTAGTTTCCGCGTCATTTAACACTCGCGATGCGTATGCTATCGGGAGGTCGTTTCCTATTTTTCCTTGACTTAATATTGCTCCAATTGCAAATCCTGAAGCGTCTGTCGTTATGACAAAAGGTTCGTCAAAATTCGGATACTGTAGTATTGGCTCTGAACATAAAGCATTGCGTAGTACGTCAAATGCGTTTTGCTGTTGCTCTTTCCATTCAAAGGCTATAGTTTGCTTTGTCAAGTCTGACAAAGGTTTAGCGATCTTAGAAAAGTTTTCGATAAATCGTCGATAGTATCCGGCAAGTCCAAGAAACTGTTTAATATTTTTTCTTGTTTTTGGTATAGGAAAATTTTTACAGCATCAATTTTTTGGATCTGGTCGTACTCCATTTTCTGTGATTATATGCCCAAGATAAGCGACTTCTCTTTTTAGAAATTCGCATTTGTCTGGCTGCAAAAATAAATTTGCTTCTTCCAGACGTTTCATGAGTCTTTCAAACTTGACTGCGTGTTCGTTAAGAGATCGCGCATAAATTACAATGTCATCGAGATAGACAAACAACTCGATTCCCTGTAATCCAGTCAAAACTTGGTCCATTAATCTCTGAAATGTAGCAGGAGCATTTTTCAATCCAAACGGCATTCGATTATATTCAAAATGTCCATAGGGTGTTGAAAATGCAGTTTTATGTTTGTCCTTTAGATCCATTTCAATTTGATGAAACCCAGATGCTAAATCAAACACAGAAAAATATTTAGCACTTCCAAGCTGATCTAGTATGTCAACGATATTTGGTAGTGGATATGCGTCTCCAATGGTCTTATCATTTAGTGCCCGAAAATCAATTACAAGGCGCCATTTTTTATTTCCCTGAGAGTCATCCTTTTTTGGGACTATCCACAACGGAGAGTTGTATGGCGAACTAGACGGTTCTATAACACCTTTTTCCAACATTGCGTCAACTTGTTTCTGTATTTCCTCTTTATGAATTTGAGGATACCGATATTGCTTGACGTTGATTGGTCGATCATCAGTAGTGAATATTCGGTGTTTGAGAACGCTTGTCGCGCCTAGCGGCTCTTCAGCCAATTGAAATCTTTCCGCATACGTTGTTACTAGACCAATGACGTTGGATTTTTCTTCATCGTTTAAATGATTCAAACGTAATTGTTGTAATATTTTGTTTATACGTGTTTCATGATTTTTATCATTAATACTATCTTGTGTTACGACTTCTTTCTTCTCATGTGCTTCTTCAAACGGATATAACTTTACTGTAGGGACCGCTAATTGTATATCCTCGTCCGATGAATTTATTGCATATAAATATGCAATTCCATGGTGATTAGATACTACGGCGTCACCTAAGTACACCTGTGGTCCTGCGTTCAGTTTAGGAATATATCCGTATTTTGTTTCTGGATTTGCTACTCGAATATAAATCTGTTTTCTTGTTCTAGCTGGAATTGTAACAATTTCATTGTCGTGAAAATAATATGGAGTTCCGTTTACAACTAGACAAGCCCTCGGGTAGTCTATTGTTGCCTTTTGATTTTTAAAGAATTCTGTGCCCAATATTCCATCTTGCTGGATTGGGAAATCGTTGGGAACCACATGAAACAGCACTTCATTACCGAGAATGCGTAATTTAACTACGCCTATGGTGCGAGTGCGTCCTTTTGTTATTCCACTCAGAATGTACACAATTTTTGTATCAATTGGTACCTCTTTAATTAATGAATTCTTCTTAATCAAATTAATATCGGAACCTGTGTCAATCATAAAGTTTCCACGGTTATCAATAATGTCTAGGCTAGGTAAAACGACAGATGGTGGTCTTCCAATTTCGTTGCCTGTGATTCTTACGCTTGCGATTCTGTTGGTGCTTCTTGCGGGCTCACAAGGCGCACTTGGGGCCGTTCGTTCAGCGCTGCGCCTGCTCGCTGACCCCGTTCTTGGTTTCCCGAAAATCCTTGTGGTCTGCGGGTGTTATTCATTTGAATCCCCTGAGTTCTGGGAGCTTCGTTCACTTGATTTCCACGAGCTCTTAGATTATTATTATACTCCCGTTTTCGACATTGTTCAAGGCAGTGACCAGGAGTTTTACAATAACGACAGAATAGTCCTACGTTTTGCGAGTTTGTAAAATTTGGGCGATTTCCGCGATTAATATTTTGAGCATTAAAATTATTAAAGTTTGAATTTCGTGGTAGTACTGTTGGTATTATTTGTCTCATATTTCGATTTGGAATTCTTGGCTGTAAAGCTCTACATTCGGCGCGAACATGACCAGTGTTTTTACAATATGAACAGATTTTAGGTTGCCATTGTACGTGAGAAACTTGCGCGAGAGGATTTATAGTACTGCATGAATATGTATCATGTCCATATCCTAAGCAATTGTTACAGCGAATTGACTGCATAAGTCCTTCCGTTATTTTTACTCGTTGAGCGTGTTCATTATATTCTACTTCCGCTTTTATAGCACTTTCTATCGCATTATTTAACGAAGTCGGATCTCTAGGATAAATTCTCGTATAAATGTCAGTTTTTAATCCGGTTAAGAAATTTCGTACCGCATTATTTTCTGCAGAGCTTATAAATGGCATTACTTGGCTTGGATTTTCTGTTTGATAACAGGATTTTAATTGATGCAATATCATAGATACACGACTGCCATAATCAACTACAGACTCTTCCGGATGCTGTGTTACTTTTGAAAGTTCTCCATGCAATTGTGAGGATGAATAGACAGGTGCAAATCTGGTTCTTAATACTGTCAACAGCGTATCTATGTCATTATATTCTCCGCTTAATGCTACTCTTAGCGCGGGACCCACTAATTTATTTTTTATTATTTGAACAAGTCCATACTCGGCATGAGGAGCTACCATATTTCTGGCATGCATACAGCTAGTGACAAATTGATTGACAGGCATGTTTTTGCCGTCAAACGGGAGAATCGTTTCCCCCGCATCGCGTAGGCTTACGTATGACATTGCTCTACGATTCACGTTATCCTCGTTAACACTCATGCTTCCAATTTGATGAGTTAATGAGTCAATGTTAGCTTCTACAGACATTTCTGTGTTTTAATAAATTATAAAATAAGATGTGCACACTTACATGGAATGTACGGCCAGAAATAAGATGATTATGTAGAATTCCATTTAAATAATTTTGCAGTTCCTTAAGCGTATCCTTTATCTCCGCAATTTCCCTTCGGAAAATTTCTCTTTTTCAGATAACGATAAGATGTCCGTTAATCTGTTTATAAACGAGCTTTTCCACTTAAAGGAATATCTTTAAATCCAAAAATATTTCTCAATTCTTTATGGATTTTTAAAGTACTCCACGGGGATGGTATTTTGTAGTGTATCCCACCGTTGCCACCAAAAATTCTATCCTTACATGTGACGTCCTGAAGTCCGAAGTGGTCTCGAGACCTGGTTCGACCATGTAATGATGAATAATAATAATTAAAGGGTTCTTCTGCGGTTAAGGAGGCTAAAACTCCAAGATAAAGGTCACTTAATGATTCACTGTTGAAGAGTTGATGATTTGTTCCCAGAGTAGATTTATTGTTGAACACAAATTTTTACAATATTTCAATATAATTAGTAAAGTTGGTATTATAGTTTAACGAATTTGTAATATGCGTATTTTTATTTATATCTTGACAGCGATAAAATTGTAGCGCGAGAAAGTTAAAAGTAAAAGGGGTTGAATAATAGTAGAAGTAACTGAAGTAGTGGGCGCGATAAAAGCTGGCTTATGGTTTTCTGAACTGCTTATATACTATTTTAGAACAATGGAAAGGAGTAGTTCTGACCTTGACAATCCTTATTTGGTTACAGAGTTTCAGATTGGTCCACGTAGGTTCAACCTTGGTTCCTTATATGGTAACGAATTTCGCTATTGGCTTGAAAGGCTGGCCTTGGTTCGAGAAAGTGTTTTGTCATGACTCAGAACTATGACTCACAAGTAAGCTCTGTTTTTCTATTATTTTATCTGATGGCCTTTAAACATACTTTACATAAATTGTCTAAGAAATGTCTTAGAGTATGTTTAAAGTATTAATAAATTCAGTCTTAGATCTCTCCATTTTTTCTTGTGTTAACATAATATTATATATATATATATATTTATAGTTTAAATTATTGAATGTAAAAGCTATTTTATTTATGGGACTCAAGGATATATCCTTGAGTCTATTTCTGTATTGAAGGCAGTGAGAGTGCTGGTTAAAATCTACTTTCTACCGCACTAGGTTTTAATACTTGGTTTAGATAGAAACAATTCTTCTATTTTAATCATTAATTAACTAAAGGATATTTATATATTTTATTTTATATATAAAAGAGTTGTTTCCTTACATTATACATATTTTCCAAGTATTTAATTAAAGCATTTCTTATTTTATATATAATATAGATTTTATATAATAATAATAATTATTATAATTGTTAGAAGTTGTTAAGTTTGTTAATTGTTCTCTACTGTTATTGTTTCTATTACAGGATAGCAGAGATAAGACCAGAGTTGCTATTTATCAACTAATAATAGGATGGTAAGAATTACATGCTTTAGTATATCTATATATATATAGAATAAAAGTTTTAAAAATTCATAAAAGCTAAATTAATAGGAATTAAGAAAGTTATTTGCAGGGATTAATGATTCATTATAGTCTTTAACTTCTATTATAAAATTTAAAGAAGGTCAGGTTAACTTGAAATTATTTATAACATTTTATTAATTTGTTATTAATATAAGATTTTTAATTACTCAGTTGTGCGTTATAGCTGATAGGTCTTTGTTCCGTTCGTAGTTGGTTGTGGGAGCATTAGTTTAGAAAATGTTGGTGTTACTATTTTGTGTCATTTGTGTCGGTCTCTGATTTGAACAGTGGTCATAAGGAGCAAAGAGTTAGAAAGAAAATGTTTAATAGTTTTTAAATGGGAGCTCAAATGTGACAAAATACATAACAGAATTTTGAATAGTGGATAGTGTTTTATTTGTTTATAACAATTTGGATAATTAACTAATTAAGAAAGTTTATTTATAGAACCATTTTTATTCCTTTATTCAATTACTTTATAAATAAATTAATAGTTTATTAATATTTTATAATTTAAAAAGGTCTTTTATTAGCTTTTGTATCTCTTGTTTTTCAACCAAAAAGTATTCCAGTTCTTCAAATTATCGGAGTTTGTAAGAATTCCTATATCTCGGAATCTATGAGGGAGTAGAAGAAAAGTATAATATATGGATTTGGGGTAATTTTGCAAATGCCGAAGGATGTACGAAACAGAATTTGAAAATAATGTACTTGTTTAATTTGTTTATAACAAATTTAATAATTAATTAATAAAGAATAACTTTTATAAAAGTTAATTTGAATATTTATTTACTCTTAATACAAATATAATTATAAGTTCTTGAAATGTTGCAAATAAAGGGAGTTCTCTCTGTACGTGTGTTGAAATGTATGCTTATGTAGGTAAAAAATTAAAAGTTTAAAAATTCGTAGCTGCTAAGCTAATAAAATTAAGAAAAAAGATATTTAGTATACGTTAATAATTCATAGGGAAGTATGATTTAGCGTTATAAAATTTGCGTATTAATGGTTATTTAATTTAATTTATTTATAACAATATACTATTAATGCCCACAAGGTATAAGTCTATATGGGTTTAGATGGAAAATGTGAAGCTCTTCATCCTAAGAGGATATGGCTTGATCTTTAATGGTTTAATAATTATTAAGGATTTTTATGCGGGTGGTGTATCAGGAGAACATGAGTGGGTAACTTTAAAATTTATGGGAGGGTCCAAGACTAAGGCAGATTAAGGAAGCAGTTTTATAAGGGTTTGTGTGGTTATTTAAGGCTCTTTAAAACGTATATAACAAAAATTAAAAAATTATTAAATTATTAATTTTATGTTGGTTGGTCGAGTCTAAGTTCTATAAGAGAGGCTCGCGCGGCTAAGTCCATCGTATAGTCTGTGCGGCTAAGTCCATCTCGAGTCATACTTAGTAATTTTATGAACGAAAAGAAGACAAGTACGCGCGGCTAAGTCTGTGCCTCTATGCCATTAAGTCTTTGTACGTACATTTATATATATGGTTCGAGGACCGATTGACTCCGGGCATTATTTAAATTAATTAGGTATGCAAGGTGAGTAAAAATTATTATTAGAAGTATGGTTTTAAAGGAAAAGGTTCAGGAGTTTAATTTAAATTAATCAGCATATTTTTTTATGATTATTATTTTAAAAATATTAAGAGGTTAAACTTGTGGTCCGGCTGGTACCGTTAGACGCGAATATATATGTATGTACATTGGCACTTACTGGGACTTTTTGCCTTATAACGGGTGACTTTTCCTTTAATTCTTTTTTTATAAATTAGGTTTTTTTGATTTTATATAGAAAATGTTATAATAAAAGTTATTATAGGTGTATAGGCTTTTCGAAATTATATTAATATTATTTATGGTTTATTATCAAAAGTTATATATTATAAGTTATATATATTATTATTTAATAATGGTGTGAATTTATTTTTCATATTCTGTTTCTATAAAGAGAGACAGATACAGCTATATAATTTTTCTATCCAGTTATATTGTTTTTTTATATTTTATTTTATTTTTATACGATTTGATTTGTGGTTCCTTAGTTTCATAAAGTTGAACTGAGAGATTCAAATCAGGAAATTTTTATATCTCAGGAAACTATTACAGATACCGAAAAATGGTATATACAAAAGTTTTTTTGTAATTTTTAACAACAAGATTGATAGCCATCACAGTTTATATTTTTTATATATAATTTTTAATTGTTTATAACAATTGATATTAAAATATCTTATTATGAAACTGTTATTTTACGTATGTTACCGTAAGACAAGAAGAACATGTTTCTATATATTTTTATTTATATATCATTATTTATAGTTTATTTTCAATAGTTAATAATAATTGTTCTGTTGTTAGTAGGTTGTCACAAAATGTCGGTTTCTTGGGTCTATGTGTGTAATTGAGTGTAGTTGAGTAAATTTAATGGGTCAGGTTATGATTGGTTGGCTCTGGTCTTGACTTAAAGTGGGACTTATTGTAGATGTCCTTGTGTCTCATACAAAGATTTATCGAGTGACTGTACTACAGTAGTGACAAGTGGTGAAATTTATGAATGCCGGTGTAATTGGTGTAGTAGAATTATTTTTAATATGATTTTGAAAATTTTCGCCGGTGGTGAAGTTTTACCCGTGTTAATAAAACGTCTCCCTAGTCGTCGCAGGATGTGAAGCAAAGACCAGGTCTTTGTGTACACAGACTGTACAGGCGTCATTAAAAACTTGTAATATTTATTGCCTACTTTGCGCGGTTAACGTCCGATAGACTCAAGGTAATTTATTCTTATTTACTGGTCATTACCTCTGTCTTAAAACGTTCTGCGTTTTACATAGATCTGTCACGGCTTCAATTCATTTCAAAGTTTTCAACCTTATTTTGAATTAAAATCATTTTTATGATTGAGTATCGTTCTTGTTTGATCTCCAGCGGCGATCCAAGTTTTTACAGAATAATCTTGGTGAGATATTTATAGGTTTAACTACTATTTAATTTATTTTTAATAAATGTGTCCCACGACACCCTTATGTACGGATACCTGCTCGCGTTTATTTCAAAGATTTAACTAGATTGGTTTTTGGTGGTAGGCTCACGCTTGATGTGAGACCAGATATCGTTATTTCGAGCAGAAAATTGTAAATCTTTTATTTTGTGAAGTGTATACGTAGAACTGGACATCTTATTACCGATTTTATTAAGCGTACACTCCCGCATTAATTGCTTATTGGATTAAATTATGGCAAACGCAAATTATAATGGTGTAGCGTTTTAATTGTTAATTCGCAACGTCTGGCAGTGCTTAAAGTGTCA
>NC_091872.1:0-40312 GCF_019399895.1 Cardiocondyla obscurior | reverse complement strand
TGAACATTGTACGCTTTAATAAATACCTGAAACATATAAAGTAGTTAGACTTTGTAAATGCAATTAGACTTTACTTTTTATAATAAATCATTATTACATACCATTGAAGAATCATTTATACTAACTCCATAATAATATAATCTTTATTCAACTACTAGATCATTTGATCCTACTGCTATCCTGAAACATATATAAATAATTAAAACCACAAAATGCTTTAACAAATATATACAAAAACATAGCTTACTTGGCAAGTTCAGGCCGAACTTCCCCATTGAAAGGAGATGTCACATCCTGCATTGACTAGGAGACGTTTTATTAACACGGGTAAAAACTTCACCACCGGCGAGAATTTTTCAAAATCCACTATTGTGAAAATAATTCTACTACACCAACTACACCGGCATTCATAAATTTCACCACTTGTAGTACAGTCACTCGACAAATCTTTAAAGAGACACAAGCGACATCTACAATAAGTCCGTTTTTAAGTCAAGTCAGAGCCAGCTAATCATAGCCCTGACCCATTACTTACTCTAACTACACTCAATTACACACATGTAGACCCAGAAACCGACATTTGTGACAACTCCTACTAACAAATCTTATAGACAATTATTAACTATTGAAATAAAACTTATAACAATGATATAAATAAAAAATATATAGAAACAATGTTTCTTCTGTCTTACACGAGTAACAACATACGTAAAAATAACAGTTTCATAATAAGACATTTTAATATCCAATTTATTGTTATAAACAATTGCGATATATATAAAATATAAAAACTGTGATGGCTATCAATCTTATTTATTAAAAATACAAAAACTTTTGTATATACCATTTTTCAGTATCTCTGCAATAGTTTCCGAGATATAAAATTTCTGAATTTGAATCTCTCAGTTCAACTTTTCTCTTATGAAACTAAGGAACCACAAATCAAATCGTATAAAAATAAAATAAAATATAAAAACAATATAACTGATAGAAAAAATTATATAGCTGTATTCGTCTCTCTCTCTATGAAACAGAATATACTTGAAGAAATAGAAAAATCACACCATTATTAAATAATAAATATATAACTTATAATATATAACTTTTGATAATAAACCATAAACAATGTAATTATAATTTTTTTTGAAACCTATAAGACCTATAATAGCTTTTATTATAACATTTCTATATAAGATCAAAGGAAACCTAATTTATAAAGGAAATTAAAGGAAAGTCACCCGTATAAGGCAAAGTCCCAGTAAGTGCCAATGTACATACATATATATCTGCGTCTAACGGTAATTACGGGACCACAGTTTAACCCCTTAATATTTTAAGAAATAATAATCCCTTAAAATATGCTGATTAATTTAAATTAAACCTTGAACCTTTTCAGCACCAAAACTTCGCCCTAATAATAATTTTTACTCACCTTATTGCATACCTAATTAATTTAAATAATGCCCAGAATTCAATCGGTCCTCAGACCATATATAAATGTACGTACAAGACTTAGTCGCAGAATCAGGTAGAGGCATAGGACTTAGCCGCGCGTACTCTTGTCTTTTCGTCTATAAAAATTACTAAGTATGAATTTCGAGATGGACTTAGCCGCACAGACTATACGATGGACTTAGCCGCGCGAGCTCTCTTATAGAACTTAGACTCTCGACCAACCAACATAAAATTAATAATTTAATAATTTTTAATTTTTGTTATATACGTTTTAAAGAGCCTTAAATAACTAATAACAAACCCTTATAAACCATTTCTTAATCTGCCTTAGTTTTGGACTTATAAATTTTTAAAGTTACCCACTCATGTTCTCCTGATACACCACCCGCATAAAATCCTTAATAATTATTAAACCATTAAAGATCAAGCCATATCCTCTTAGATGTGAAGAGCCCTATGATTTTCCATCTAAAAAGCCCATATAGACTTATACCTTTGTGGGCATTAATAGTATATTGTTATAAATAAATTAAATTTAATAACCATTAACACGCAAATTTTATAACGCTAAATCATACTTCCCTATGAATTATTAACGTATACTAAATATCTTTTCTTAATTTTTATTAGTTTAGCAGCTACGAATTTTTAAACTTTTACTCTTACCCATACATACATACATTTCAACACACGTACAGAGAGAACTCCCTTTATTTGCAACATTTCAAGAACTTATAATTATATTTGTATTAAGAGTAAATAAATATTCAAATTAACTTTTATAAAAGTTATTCTTTATTAATTAATTATTAAATTTGTTATAAACAAATTAAACAAGTACATTATTTTCAAATTCTGTTTCGTACATCCTTCGGCATTTGCAAAATTACCCCAAATCCATATATTATACTTTCTTCTACTCCTCATAGATTCCGAGATATAGGAATTTTACAAACTCCGATAATTTGAAGAACTGGAATACCTTTTTGCTGAAAAACAAGAGATACAAAAGTTAATAAAAGACCTTTTAAATTATAAAATATTAATAAACTATTAATTTATTTATAAAGTAATTGAATAAAGGAATAAAAATGGTTCTATAAATAAACTTTCTTAATTAGTTAATTATCCAAATTGTTATAAACAAATAAAAACACTATCCAATTATTCAAAATTCTGTTACGTGTATTTTGTCACATTTGAGCTACCATTTAAAAAACTATTAAACATTTTCTTTCTAACTCTTTTAGTTCTCGAGTTATGACCACTGTTCAAAATCAGAGACCGACACAAATGACACAAAATAGTAACACCAACATTTTCTAAACTAATGCTCCTAATAACCAACTACGAACGGAACAAAGACTCATCGCTATAACGCACAACTGAGTAATTAAAAATCTTATATTAATAAACAAATTAATAAATTGTTATAAACAATTTCAAGTTAACAATTGACCTTCTTCAAATTTTATAATAGAAGTTAAAGACTATAATGAATCATTAATCCCTGCAAAATAACTTTTCTTAATTCCTATTAATTTAGCTTTTATGAATTTTTAAAACTTTTATTCTATATAT
The DNA here is from genome assembly GCF_019399895.1 of Cardiocondyla obscurior. NCBI lineage: Eukaryota > Metazoa > Arthropoda > Insecta > Hymenoptera > Formicidae > Cardiocondyla > Cardiocondyla obscurior. The sequence goes on along the minus strand of NC_091872.1, from coordinate 37,276 downwards.
ATATAGATATACTAAAGCATGTAATTCTTACCATCCTATTATTAGTTGATAAATAGCAACTCTGGTCTTATCTCTGCTATCCTGTAATAGAAACAATAACAGTAGAGAACAATTAACAAACTTAACAACTTCTAACAATTATAATAATTATTATTATTATATAAAATCTATATTATATATAAAAAATAAGAAATGCTTTAGTTAAACACTTGGAAAATATGTATAATGTAAAGAAACAACTCTTTTATATATAAAATAAAATATATAAATATCCTTTAGTTAATTAATGATTAAAATAGAAGAATTGTTTCTATCTAAACCAAGTATTAAAACCTAGTGCGGTAGAAAGTAGATTTTAACCAGCACTCTCACTGCCTTCAATACAGAAATAGACTCAAGGATATATCCTTGAGTCCCATAAAGAAAATAGCTTTTACATTCAATAATTTAAACTATAAAATATATATATATATATAATATTATGTTAACACAAGGAAAAAATGGAGAGATCTAAGACTGAATTTATTAATACTTTAAACATACTCTAAGACATTTCTTAGACAATTTATGTAAAGTATGTTTAAAGGCCATCAGATAAAATAATAGAAAAACAGAGCTTACTTGTGAGTCATAGTTCTGAGTCATGACAAAACACTTTCTCGAACCAAGGCCAGCCTTTCAAGCCAATAGCGAAATTCGTTACCATATAAGGAACCAAGGTTGAACCTACGTGGACCAATCTGAAACTCTGTAACCAAATAAGGATTGTCAAGGTCAGAACTACTCCTTTCCATTGTTCTAAAATAGTATATAAGCAGTTCAGAAAACCATAAGCCAGCTTTTATCGCGCCCACTACTTCAGTTACTTCTACTATTATTCAACCCCTTTTACTTTTAACTTTCTCGCGCTACAATTTTATCGCTGTCAAGATATAAATAAAAATACGCATATTACAAATTCGTTAAACTATAATACCAACTTTACTAATTATATTGAAATATTGTAAAAATTTGTGTTCAACAATAAATCTACTCTGGGAACAAATCATCAACTCTTCAACAGTGAATCATTAAGTGACCTTTATCTTGGAGTTTTAGCCTCCTTAACCGCAGAAGAACCCTTTAATTATTATTATTCATCATTACATGGTCGAACCAGGTCTCGAGACCACTTCGGACTTCAGGACGTCACAAAAGTTATATATTATAAGTTATATATATATTATTATTTAATAATGGTGTGATTATTTTCATATATTCTGTTTCTATAGAGAGAGACGAATACAGCTATATAATTTTTTCTATCAGTTATATTGTTTTTTATATTTTATTTTATTTTTATACGATTTGATTTGTGGTTCCTTAGTTTCATAAGAGAAAAGTTGAACTGAGAGATTCAAATTCAGGAAATTTTTATATCTCTGAAACTATTACAGATACCGAAAAAATGGTATATACAAAAGTTTTTGTATTTTTAACAACAAGATTGATAGCCATCACAGTTTTTATATTTTATATATAATTTTAATTGTTTATAACAATTGATATTAAAAAATGTCTTATTATGAAACTGTTATTTTTACGTATGTTGTTACCGTAAGACAGAAGAACATGTTTCTATATATTTTTTATTTATATATCATTGTTATAAGTTTTATTTTCAATAGTTAATAATTGTTCATAAGATTTGTTAGTAGGAGTTGTCACAAAATGTCGGTTTCTTGGGTCTACATGTGTAATTGAGTGTAGTTAGAGTAAATTTAATGGGTCAGGTTATGATTGGTTGGCTCTGGACTTGACTTAAAACGGACTTATTGTAGATGTCGCTTGTGTCTCTTTAAAGATTTGTCGAGTGACTGTACTACAAGTGGTGAAATTTATGAATGCCGGTGTAGTTGGTGTAGTAGAATTATTTTTAATAATATGATTTTTGAAAAATTTTCGCCGGTGGTGAAGTTTTTACCCGTGTTAATAAAACGTCTCCTAGTCGTCGCAGGATGTGACAAGAGCGAGCGCGAGATAGGTAATGGTTGCTTGTGGTTTTTAGTACTGCTTATACAGGGTGTCCCAAAGTTATGTAGACAGACTTTAAAATTATGTAGATGTCGTTATTTTAAGACGAAACGTTTTTAATCATTTTTTATTTTGATTAATATTATACGAGATAAAAATTATTAAAAATTAGATTTTTTGGGCGGATCTTACTGTTTCTCACACCGCGCGGAAACGCTTTATCCGTCGGTAGTCCCCAGTTCTTGCTTTTTTGATCATCGATAATTTTTTTTGTATTGTTACGCGTTGTCGCTTTTTTTGATTCCTGGTTTAGACCAGTTTATCTAGGCGGACCGATCGTAACCCCCTGTCTTGCTTCGCGCGCTTTCATTTTTTTTATCGATGATCAAGAACGCAAGGATTGGGGACTACCGATAGATAAAGCGTCTCCGCGCGGTGTGGGGGGCAGTAAGTTCCGCTCAAAGAATATAATTTTCAATAATTATTATCTAGCTTAATATTACTCGGAATAAAAAATGGTTAAAAACTTTTCTTCTTAAAATAACGAAATCTACTTAGTTCCAATGTTTTTCTACATGGCTTTGGGACACCCTGTATACCATTTTAGAGCAATCAAAAGAAGTGGTTTCGTCTTTGTTAATTCTTATTTAATTACAGAGTTTTAAATTGGTTTATGTAAGTTTAATTTTAGTTTTTTATATGGTAACAAATTTTGTTATTGTTTTTAAAATCTGGTCTTGGTTTAAAATGATGTTTTATCATGACTCAAAATCATGACTCACATAATAAGCTCAGTTTTTCTATTATTTTAACTGATAATTTTTAAACATAATTTACATAAATTGTTTAAGAAATGTTTAGAGTATGTTTACAGTATTAACAAATTCAATCTTAAATTTTTTCTTTTTTTTTAATACTAAAAATATAATATGTATATTTTGTTACGTCCAGCCAAATAATATATATTTTTTATAAATAAATTTTTGCGAGTACATTAAAACATTAATTATTACTTATACATATAAAACATATATAAATTTATATTGCTTTACTCGTGTGTAGTACAGCATTAGTTGCGCCGACTTATATCTAGTAGTTTAGCTTTATTCACGCCAACAAAGGCTTTCACTTCCATGCGACTTGCAGCGCCGAACGCCGCTACTCCCACTACCAACTTCCATTACCACCCAAGCGCTAGATGAAAAACAGCGTCGGTAAAGTCCGGAGCTCAGTCTCACCGAAGCGACAGTTCTAATCCTGACTTTAAATTTTTAACATCTCTCTTCCAAGAGAGTATACCGCGTGCGAGTCTAATAAATTAACGACATAAGTCTAACAAAATAAATTTAACTTTTATATTCAATACTTTATAATTGTAACCAGTAGTGTAACGTAAAATTTAAAATTATATTTTAGTTGTTTTAATTCTCGTGGTAACTTCAATGACATCTTAAATCTCCTGCTTTATTCCAATTGCAATTGTTTCACAATTTAATTATTAACAATATCTCAAAGACCCTGTGTGATTGACGATTAATTTCGGTGCAGCCGCACTGCACGTTTTTAAAAATCCATTTAACAGGCATTTTAGTGTTGGAAGTGGTGCAGTTGCATTGCACGCTTTTATCCTAAAATTTTTATTAATTTTATTTAATATTATAATATTTTTGTAAAACTTTATGACAAATTCTAAAATTCGTTGCGGCGGTCGAAAATATTAGATTCAAAAGATAACCGCGTATAATCACGCTTTAAAACAACATTCGAACGACGTACGCCCGCACTACCACTTGACGCCAATCACCTTTATCGTGAGGAAGCCAAGTCCAGCAGACATTCCAAAAGACGTTTCACACAGGAGGGTTTACGAGAATCCACCCCAGGGAAAGAACGTGCATTGCAACGCCGAGTTTATTAAAACGCAGCAAAAACAATCAAAAGCAACGCAGTTTAAATATCTGGAATGAGTAAGTACAAATAACTCTCGCTCTTAATTATGTTGAACGCGTTTACGCTATCCCAAATTTATTTGTATTTACTTAAATTTAACAAATACTATACTTTTTTACCCTAACTTCTGCTGTGAAGGTTGCGTGTTTGATTCTTTTAGCGAGCACTTAACTTAAAAGCTTACTTTTACTTCTTTATCCCGACTCCTGCTGTGAATGTCGTGATGTCAACCCTACCCTTACCGCATTGCATGCATTTTTATAAATAGCGTCTAGACTCTTATTTTGAATACATGTGTTTATTTTATACTATCCTAAGATGTATAATGTGCTCTTTCAGTCAACGTACCCCACAACGCGTTAATAATATTTGTGACACTGCTTTATAAAATCTAACGCGAATCGAGTGATTGGAAACCGGTCTTTGCGTACATGAATTGTACAGGCGTTACCGCAAAACTCGTAATATTTATTGCCTATTTTGTGCAGTTAACGTCAATAGACTCAAAAATAGTTTTACTCTTGTTACTAATTATTACCTTTGTCTTGGAACGTTCCGCGTTTTACAAAAATGTTAGGTTGCAGATTGACTTTAAAGTGTTTTGAACCTTATTTAAATTGCGATCATTGCCGGTTAGTCCATCGTAATTTTTCTTGGTATTTAAATCTTAGCAATGATCAAGTTTCTTTACAAAATAATCCCGTCAAGATATTTATAGAAAGTCTGACTACCATTCAATTTATTTTAATAAATGTGTCCACGACATTTTCGTGTACGGATACCTGCTCGCGTTTATTCCAAAGATTCAATTAGATTAATTCTTAATTGGTTAACTTACGCTTGATGTAAGACCAGATATTGTTACTTTGAGCAGAAAATTACGCGTCTCCTTTTTTGTAAACGGTGTATGCGTAGAACCGGACACCCTATTACTGACTTCGTCCGCGTACGCTCGCGTATTACCTCAAGCAAAATCCAATTGAACAGCCGTACTTGAATAACAAACCTACCATAATTGTTATAAATTATCAAAAAATTTCCGCGGAATTAATCCAGTTTTTACCCGGTCGAAATATCGCGATTTTAGTGCCTAGGCCTGTGGTCCGAATCCGTCTTAGACGTCCGCGACTACCGGGACGTAACACCAATGCTTTCGTGAACACTGGTGTTATAAGAAAAATTTGCAAGTTCGAGGTGTTTATCCCAATTTAATTTTTCTTCAACAATTTGCTTTAGGTATTGCCATAAAACATGGTCAGCCCGTTCTACCAAACCATTAGACTGTGATCGGTAAACTGTAATTTTGTAAGTGGATTTTTAAATTTTCTCGCTATGGCTCGCATTAGGCTATTTAAAAAGTGACTTTTTTGATTGGATAGCAGGGCTTTTGAAGCACCATACACGTCCGCGACTACCGGGACGTAACACCAATGCTTTCGTGAACACTGGTGTTATAAGAAAAATTTGCAAGTTCAAAGTGTTTATCCCAATTTAATTTTTCTTCAACAATTTGCTTTAGGTATTCCCATAAAACATGGTCAGCCCGTTCTACCAAACCATTAGACTGTGATCGGTAAACTGTGGTTTTGTAAGTGGATTTTTAAATTTTCTCGCTATGGCTCGCATTAGGCTATTTAAAAAGTGACTTTTGATCGGATAGCAGGGCTTTTGAAGCATTATACACGCATGTAAATTTATTATTAGCGCATCTGCAACGTCTAAAACGCCGGATTTTTGCAATGGTATGGCAACAAAATATTTTGTTAGTAAATCTTGTATAGTTGAATATATACGCGTTTCCGTTTTCTAACACCGGTAATAAACCCATGTCTATAGATATTATATTAAATGCATTGTCGGGAGTGTTTGTAAGTACCATTGGTTGTTTGGCTTTAACACAAATAAGTTTTTTTTTTATAGTTATTGCAATACCTAATTACTCACTCTACGTCGCGCTTTAGTTGCGGCCACGTATATTTTTTGTGGATTAGTCTAAAAATTTTTGTAACTTTATTATGGCCTTCGAGAAAAGAAACGTAGTACTTTTTTATATTTTCTCGACGGTTTTCAGGAGGTAAAACAATTTTATTTAAACAAATTGTAATTGTTGTTTCCATTCCTTGGAATGTATCGTCAAAGTACTTATCAACGGTTTTCCAAAGTATGTTACCAACGTCTCCTTTAGTGATTGAAAAATCGGAAATGCTGATTTTTTTTACTACATCGTATAAAAATAAGATTGCATTTTTAACGCTATTTTTTTGTAATACAGTAAATGATTTATCAAAAAAAGTTATTACAATAATGTCTATTTTTGTATAGTATAAGACGCGCTGGTTTAACCGTCGGTTCGTTAATTTTCGGCAGAATCGAATTCTGCTTTAACTTTGCTTTTAAGTCACATGGTTGTCCAGTTTTCTAGATAAATAATACTGTCACGTCGTGTTGCATCTCAGGGAACACTACGCTTTGTTTTACTCTCGCCTCAGATACCTCGGTTCTACGACGGAAGCCGATTTCCTTATTTATTTTTGAGCCTATTTGCATACACCAGCGATAGCTCGGGAATTGGCAAGAACGTCACTGATACTGTTTGGAATAGAATCAATGTTATAATAAATAAAATTGAAACTGAATTTTATTAAAATAATTGCTTATTTATTGTACTTTTTACGGACAAAGTTTTCTTGTAATTTAATTGATTAAACAATGAGTAAATCTGTTTTTTGTGTTTAATCTCAAAAGAAAATTTAGAGGTAATTAATGATAAACTGTGTTACGTCCCGCCAAATAACATGTATTTTATAAAAATATTTTTGCAAATACATTTAAGTATAATCTAATATTCAAGTATGTAATGTGTAAAAAGTAAAACATATATAAATTTATATCACTTTGCCCATGCGTAGTACAACATTAGTTGCGCCGACGTTATATTTAGTAGCTTAGCATTATTCACGCCAACGCTAAAAATCAGTAGTCTAACTTTATTCCCGCCTACAGAAGCTTCCATTTCCATGCGGCCGCAGCGCCGAACGCCGCTATTCCCACCACCATCGTTCTACTTTCAAGCGGCCGGCAGCGCCAAACGCCGCTCCTTCCACTACCTACTTCCACTACCATCTAAGCGCTAGGTGGAAGGCAGCGCCGGTAAAACCCGGAGCTCAGTTTCACCGAAGCGTCAGTTCTATTTTTAATTTCAAACTCTAAGCATTTCTCTTTTCAAAGAGTCCATCCCGCGTGCGGGTCTAACGACATAAGCCTAAATAAGTTTAACTTCTATATTCGATACTTTATAATTGTAACCAGTAGTGTAACGTAAATTTAAGAATATATTTTAATTGTTAAAAGTAACTTCTTGTGTTAAATTCAGTGACATCCTAAATCTTTTATTTTATTCAAATTTCAATTGTTTCACAATTTCAATTTATTAACGATATCTCAAAAACCCTGTGTGATTGACAATTAATTTCGGTGCAGCTGCACTGCACGTTTTTAAGAATCGATCTAGCAGGCATTCTAGTGTTGGAAGTGGTGCAGATGCACTGCAACGCTTTTAACCTAAGATTTCTATTAACTTTATTTAATAATATAATACTTTTGTGAAACTCGTAGAGGACAAATTCCAAATCACGTTGTTGAGGCCGGAAATATCAGATTTAAAAGATAACCGCGTATTATCACGATTTAAACCAACATTCGAACGACGTACGCTCGCAATACCACTTGACGCCGATACCTTCATCGTGAGAAAGCCAAGCCTAGAAGACATTTCAAAGGACGATTCAAGCAGGAAAGTCTACGAGAATCTACTCCCGGAAAACGTGCATTGCGACGTTGAGTTTATCGAGACGCAGCGAAGGCAATCAAAAGCCAAGCAGCTTAGATGTGTAGAATGGGTAAGTACGAATAACTTTCGCTCTTAAATCTGTTGCACGCGTCTACGCTATCCCAAATTTATTTGTATCCACTTAAACCTAACAAATACTCCATATTATATTTTTACCTTACCCTCTGCTGTGAGGGTCGCGTGCTCGACCCTTTACCTACCGCATCGCTAGCACTTAACTTAAAATTTCAAAATCTTTCTTTTTACCCTAACCCATGCTGTGAGGGTTACGTGTTCGATCCTTTTAGCAAGCACTTAACTTAAAAGCCTACTTTTATTTTTTTATTCCGACCCCTGCTGTAAGGGTCGTGTTGTCAACTCTACACCTACCGCATTACATGCACTTTCCTAAATAGCGTTTAGACTTTTATTTTAAATACGTGTGTTTATTTTGTACTATCCTAGGATGAATAATGTGCCCTCCCAGTCAACGTACCTCACAACGCGCTAATAATATTTGTGACATTGTTTTATTAAATTTAACGCGAACCAAGTAATTAAAGATGTGACGTCCTGAAGTCCGAAGTGGTCTCGAGACCTGGTTCGACCATGTAATGATGAATAATAATAATTAAAGGGTTCTTCTGCGGTTAAGGAGGCTAAAACTCCAAGATAAAGGTCACTTAATGATTCACTGTTGAAGAGTTGATGATTTGTTCCCAGAGTAGATTTATTGTTGAACACAAATTTTTACAATATTTCAATATAATTAGTAAAGTTGGTATTATAGTTTAACGAATTTGTAATATGCGTATTTTTATTTATATCTTGACAGCGATAAAATTGTAGCGCGAAAGTTAAAAGTAAAAGGGTTGAATAATAGTAGAAGTAACTGAAGTAGTGGGCGCGATAAAAGCTGGCTTATGGTTTTCTGAACTGCTTATATACTATTTTGGAACAATGGAAAGGAGTAGTTCTGACCTTGACAATCCTTATTTGGTTACAGAGTTTCAGATTGGTCCACGTAGGTTCAACCTTGGTTCCTTATATGGTAACGAATTTCGCTATTGGCTTGAAAGGCTGGCCTTGGTTCGAGAAAGTGTTTTGTCATGACTCAGAACTATGACTCACAAGTAAGCTCTGTTTTTCTATTATTTTATCTGATGGCCTTTAAACATACTTTACATAAATTGTCTAAGAAATGTCTTAGAGTATGTTTAAAGTATTAATAAATTCAGTCTTAGATCTCTCCATTTTTTCCTTGTGTTAACATAATATTATATATATATATATATTTTATAGTTTAAATTATTGAATGTAAAAGCTATTTTCTTTATGGGACTCAAGGATATATCCTTGAGTCTATTTCTGTATTGAAGGCAGTGAGAGTGCTGGTTAAAATCTACTTTCTACCGCACTAGGTTTTAATACTTGGTTTAGATAGAAACAATTCTTCTATTTTAATCATTAATTAACTAAAGGATATTTATATATTTTATTTTATATATAAAAGAGTTGTTTCTTTACATTATACATATTTTCCAAGTGTTTAACTAAAGCATTTCTTATTTTTTATATATAATATAGATTTTATATAATAATAATAATTATTATAATTGTTAGAAGTTGTTAAGTTTGTTAATTGTTCTCTACTGTTATTGTTTCTATTACAGGATAGCAGAGATAAGACCAGAGTTGCTATTTATCAACTAATAATAGGATGGTAAGAATTACATGCTTTAGTATATCTATATATATATAGAATAAAAGTTTTAAAAATTCATAAAAGCTAAATTAATAGGAATTAAGAAAAGTTATTTTGCAGGGATTAATGATTCATTATAGTCTTTAACTTCTATTATAAAATTTAAAGAAGGTCAATTGTTAACTTGAAATTGTTTATAACAATTTATTAATTTGTTTATTAATATAAGATTTTTAATTACTCAGTTGTGCGTTATAGCGATGAGTCTTTGTTCCGTTCGTAGTTGGTTATTAGGAGCATTAGTTTAGAAAATGTTGGTGTTACTATTTTGTGTCATTTGTGTCGGTCTCTGATTTTGAACAGTGGTCATAACTCGAGAACTAAAAGAGTTAGAAAGAAAATGTTTAATAGTTTTTAAATGGGAGCTCAAATGTGACAAAATACACGTAACAGAATTTTGAATAATTGGATAGTGTTTTATTTGTTTATAACAATTTGGATAATTAACTAATTAAGAAAGTTTATTTATAGAACCATTTTTATTCCTTTATTCAATTACTTTATAAATAAATTAATAGTTTATTAATATTTTATAATTTAAAAGGTCTTTTATTAACTTTTGTATCTCTTGTTTTTCAGCAAAAAGGTATTCCAGTTCTTCAAATTATCGGAGTTTGTAAAATTCCTATATCTCGGAATCTATGAGGAGTAGAAGAAAGTATAATATATGGATTTGGGGTAATTTTGCAAATGCCGAAGGATGAACGGAACAGAATTTGAAAATAATGTACTTGTTTAATTTGTTTATAACAAATTTAATAATTAATTAATAAAGAATAACTTTTATAAAAGTTAATTTGAATATTTATTTACTCTTAATACAAATATAATTATAAGTTCTTGAAATGTTGCAAATAAAGGGAGTTCTCTCTGTACGTGTGTTGAAATGTATGTATGTATGGGTAAGAGTAAAAGTTTAAAAATTCGTAGCTGCTAAACTAATAAAAATTAAGAAAAGATATTTAGTATACGTTAATAATTCATAGGGAAGTATGATTTAGCGTTATAAAATTTGCGTGTTAATGGTTATTAAATTTAATTTATTTATAACAATATACTATTAATGCCCACAAAGGTATAAGTCTATATGGGTTTTTTAGATGGAAAATCATAGGGCTCTTCACATCTAAGAGGATATGGCTTGATCTTTAATGGTTTAATAATTATTAAGGATTTTACGCGGCTGATGTATCAGGAGAACATGAGTGGGTAACTTTAAAAATTTATAAGTCCAAAACTAAGGCAGATTAAGAAATGGTTTATAAGGGTTTGTTATTAGTTATTTAAGGCTCTTTAGAACGTATATAACAAAAAGTAAAAATTATTAAATTTTTAATTTTATGTTGGTTGATCGAGAGTCTAAGTTCTATAAGAGAGCTCACGCGGCTAAGTCCATCGTATAGTCTGTGCGGCTAAGTCCATCGTTCATTTTCGCGGCTAAGTCCGTCTCGAAATTCATACTTAGTAATTTTTATAGATGAAAAGACAAGAGTACGCGCGGCTAAGTCCTATGCCTTTACCATTCTCGCGGCTAAGTCTTTGTACGTACATTTATATATATGGTTCGAGGACCGATTGACTCCGGGTATTATTTAAATTAATTAGGTATGCAAGGTGAGTAAAAATTATTATTAGGGTATGGTTTTAAAGGAAAAGGTTCAAGGTTTAATTTAAATTAATCAGCATATTTTTATGATTATTATTTTTAAAAATATTAAGGGTTAAACTTGTGGTCCCGGTAATTACCGTTAGACGCAGATATATATGTATGTACATTGGCACTTACTGGGACTTTTGCCTTATAACGGGTGACTTTTCCTTTAATTCTTTTTATAAATTAGGTTTTTGATTTTATATAGAAAATGTTATAATAAAAGTTATTATAGGTCTTATAGGCTTTTCAAAAAAAATTATAATTAATATTGTTTATGGTTTATTATCAAAAGTTATATATTATAAGTTATATATATATTATTATTTAATAATGGTGTGATTATTTTCATATATTCTGTTTCTATAGAGAGAGACGAATACAGCTATATAATTTTTTCTATCAGTTATATTGTTTTTTATATTTTATTTTATTTTTATACGATTTGATTTGTGGTTCCTTAGTTTCATAAGAGAAAAGTTGAACTGAGAGATTCAAATTCAGGAAATTTTTATATCTCGGAAACTATTACAGATACCGAAAAAATGGTATATACAAAAGTTTTTGTATTTTTAACAACAAGATTGATAGCCATCACAGTTTTTATATTTTATATATAATTTTAATTGTTTATAACAATTGATATTAAAAAATGTCTTATTATGAAACTGTTATTTTTACGTATGTTGTTACCGTAAGACAGAAGAACATGTTTCTATATATTTTTTATTTATATATCATTGTTATAAGTTTTATTTTCAATAGTTAATAATTGTTCATAAGATTTGTTAGTAGGAGTTGTCACAAAATGTCGGTTTCTTGGGTCTATGTGTGTAATTGAGTGTAGTTAGAGTAAATTTAATGGGTCAGGTTATGATTGGTTGGCTCTGGTCTTGACTTAAAACGGACTTATTGTAGATGTCGCTTGTGTCTCTTAAAAGATTTGTCGAGTGACTGTACTACAAGTAGTGACAAGTGGTGAAATTTATGAATGCCGGTGTAGTTGGTGTAGTAGAATTATTTTTAATAATATGATTTTTGAAAAATTTTCGCCGGTGGTGAAGTTTTTACCCGTGTTAATAAAACGTCTCCTAGTCGTCGCAGGATGTGACATCTCCCTTCATGGGGAAGTTCGGCCTCCGAACTTTAAGTAAGGTTATGTTTTTGTATATATTTGTTAAAGTATTTTGTTTAATTATTTATATATGTTTCAGGATAGCAGTAGGATCAGTCGATCGCAGAGTTGAATAAAGGATTATATTATTATGGAGTTAGTATAGCTGATTTTCAATGGTATGTAATAATGATTTATTATAGCAAAGTTTTAATTGTATTTTACAAAGTCTAACTACTTTATATGTTTCAGGGTATTTAATAAAGCGTACAATGTTCCCCTTATACCAAATTACTAGGTATGTATGTTCTATATGTATGTATTTAAAGTATATAAATTTAATGTATTCTTAATTATGATATTTTCTATTCTAGGTTGAACATTTTGGAGGTGGCTCTTTGTGGAACAATTTCATTTTTCCATCACCAGTATTAGATAAGTATATAGTATTTAAATTCTATTAAGCTTGGATTAAGGTTAGGAGTTATTGTATTTATTAATGCTTTTTTTTTGTTTTATTGTAGGTTTATTAGTGGAATAGCTTGGTTGATTAATAAGGTATGTTATAAATGTATAGCAGTTATATAAATGTTATTTTTATTTACTTTATAATATATATATATTTCTATCTATTTTAGTATATCCCATCACCAAGATGAACGCATACGCTGCTACTACTACTACAACTATAACAACTTTTTAATGTTATATTAGTGATAATGTATATATAATACTATAAAATACATTTGTTTTTATAATATAAGCGTGTTTAATTAATATAATAAGCCTTGGCCAGTTAATTGACCATTTGTAATATTGTTATATAAAGATAGGTTTTTTTTTTATATTATATGGTGTTATATATTTTTCTTTTTTTTTTAGGATTAATAGCATATACTTATAATTAAGGATTAATAGGTTTTATAATTCTCATACGTTTGTAATTGTATTTTAAGTTGGAACATTTTGTTGTGAAATGATTAAGTCGCAAATCAAATGATAAATCATTCGTTCGATTCCGTAATAATGTTGAATTACATAAGTACGACAAGTGTAACAATCGATCGCTCGTCGCGTTTGAATAATCAATCGGTAGCATCTACCACAGTGCATAGTAGTATGTTGTAAATTTCGTGAGATTGCATGAAATTGTCGGAAAGTTGTGTTTGGTCTGTCAGGAGCGCAAAATATATGCTCTGCAGTAGCGCACTGCGGGCACATCACCATATAATTTTCGACTTGTATATACCAAGCCGAATGACAGACTAAATTGTATGCCGGCATCGCGTTAAAATGTAAATAATCTCTATAATACGGGGGTACCTGCACGTGCGTCGGCTGTGGCAGTGGCGGGGATCCCTGAGGAACTCTTGTGGTGTGATCCCGGTCCCTCACATGCTCCATATAGGTTGGCCTGTCGTTTATGTAATCGTCCCGAGGGGAGTCCGGTGCCCGCGTTGTCTGCGTAGCAATCGATGGTTCCGGGGATGGTTCCCTCGGTCGCACCGGGGACGCTATCCCAACAGGGCGCATCGCGATGTATCCCTCGTTGTCATAGTTTGTCTGCGTGCTCACATTGTCTTCCTGTTCCGTATCCGGAAGCCTCCTTATCTCATCGAGTATTTCTCGAATGAGCTCTGGTGTCCGGGATCGTTGCACTACCGGTTCTTCGTACTGATAAGCACTTGGGGCGTCAGGCTGTCTGGCCGGTGAATGAAATACGTACGGGTCCGTTGGCCCGACGTCTGATTCTTGATGCGATGACATAATGGGTTGATTCCTGGGTCGGATACTTCTTCGGATCCTATCCGTTATTCTTCTCCAGTGTCGGCTCGCTTCTTGGCGATTCATATAAAAATTTCCTAAAAGTGACGGAACCAAAGGATTAGTCTTAATTTTAAATCTTATTTGCTTCAGTCACTTACTGCTTCCGGTAAAATAAAATATATATATTTTTTTTTATTTATAACTTTGATTCGACCGTCGTGGCTTCAGCACTCTTTTGGTTCGACTGTTCCTGGGGGATCTCAGGGTTTAGGTTTATATAGCTAGCTGCGGGGTGTGGTGTCGGTCTTTCAGTTCTTCCCCTGCGGCAAAATTCTAGGAAAAGACGGTTCAGGGTCTTGCCCACACATGGGGTCCGACAGGTCAAGGAGAAGATAAAGATTATGATTCCTAGTACTCCAATGCTGCAGGCGACGGTGCTGTAGGCAGTAGTTTTCCATTCTTGAATTTTTCTTTCTCTAAGTTGTTGAGCTTTTTGAATAATATCATTAAGCGTTGCTTCTATATTGCTATGATCTGACACCCATATTTCATCTGTAGTTTCCGTTAAATTAATATTAAATTTTTCACGCGTTGGTTCATACAATTGCAGAATGCTGAGGTTGCTAGATGGTGTGTAATGATGTAGAAATTTAGTTGCTTGAGTAGACGGGTGACTCATCGTGGCGGTTTTTGCTTTAATTTTGCAACCTGGTTGTATTGTTATTGTTCCACAGTTTTCAATAATTGCATGGTCTCTAAAACCGGCGCATTCAATTCGTATTTCTTCTTCTCCCTTGGCACTAAAAATCCAATTTCCTGGAGTATCAAGAACTTTCCAGTATGTCTCTTGTAATTCCTGCAATATTATGTTACATTGATTTAATATTAATTTTCTATTAAGCATCAAGTTGATGTTGCAGCTGGGCGTCTGTCTTATCTTTCTTAAAGGAGATGTAGCGGGGCATATTAAAGTAGAACTCGTGGTTGAACATTTTTCCAAGTCTTCTTTTTCTAACTCATAGTAGCTATCAGAGTCTTCGTTTATTGCAATATATTCTGTATTCGGTTTTATTGTAGCATATTTGTCTCCATCCAGATTTTGTTTTGCCGGTAATGGTACGGCTTTATATAATTTATATTTCCCTGGGCTTATTAATGGTATATGTAATGCGTAGATTAATCGGTTTTTAATATATGCAATTTGTAAATTTGATATTTTAATTAATCGATCCATTCCTTCTTCATTTATTGCTACGGGAAATTCTTCGTGTGGAACTCGTTCCCTGATTGCCTTAGAATTTTGTATTAATTGTTGTGGAGGTATTATTCGAGGATGTATTAATCCTTGTTTTCCAAAAAGTATTCCATCAATAAGAGTATTTATATTTAATTCATGTTCTAAAATTGCGTCATTAATATTTACAACTGCTTGATGAAAATATTCATTAATTTCAATTTTTGCATATTCATTTGTAAGATTTAATATTCTTTCACTTATGCGGCGGTTCATCGCAATCATTTGTTGTTTAATTTTCGAAGTCACGTTCTGTAATTCTCCGAACCTCGTCTTGATTGCTATCGTTTGGTTTATGAATAGGGCAGCAAGATCATCAGTTTTACTTTCTATATGTTTCAATGCTTCATTTATATGATTGGCATCTTCCAACGTCATTGTGCCAAATAATATTTTACTAATTTCTCCAATAAATTCTAACGGAGCTCTTCGCGATCTTGATTTCTTTAACAGTTCGCCTATGCGATTTTGATATTGTCTTACTTTATCTAGTTTTGCTTCGGCTAGCAGCAATGATTTCTGGGATTGGCATATTTTTGAAATGTTATTACATTGCCAAATAACCATTTTTAATTCTCTCTGGAGTCCTATAGCTGCATCAGCGATTCCGTTTAGATCAATGTATGTGATCATTTTCCAAGAAGTTTCGTAGGTACGCAAGTCGCCGATGGATTCGTAGAACACTCCAGGGTTATCCTTGAGAGTCGTTATCATGTATCTTTCCTGCGTCATCCCAGACCTGTAATGCGAGCTAGTTTAATTCTGTCCATATGTACTGTCTTGGTTTGATTTCGTTTAGTTAATATTTTAATATTATTGTTTGGTAGTATTTCTATAACTTCAAATGGTCCTTGATATTCATCATCAAATTTACCTCTCTTTTTCCTCTTAATAAATATACAAAATTTCCTACTTGATAATTTTGTATTTTCTTTTCTTTTATTCTTTTATCATAGTAATGTTTGTATCGTGTTTTTGCGTTTCCTAGATTTTGTATTGCAAGCTGTCTCAAGTCACTTAGTTTGTCAATTAATTCAGCTATGTAATCATTATATGTTTCTAGTGTGTCATCTGTTTTAAATTCAGATGGTAGTCGTGCATTCCTGCCGTACACTAATTCATAAGGAGTAAATTTAGTTCCTTCATGCACACTTGTATTGTAAGAAAACATTGCATGTTCAAGCCAGTTATCCCAATCTTTTTCATTAGCAATATAATGTTTTAAATATTCTACTAAGACATGATGACTTCGTTCCAACGAGCCATTTGATTGAGGGTGAAAGGCTGTTGTACAATATTGTTTAATCCTGAAATATTTTGCAAATTGTTTCATCATGGAGCTAGTGAAATTTGATCCTTGATCCGTCAAAATAGCTTTAGGGCTTCCAAATTGGCAGATAAATCTTCGAGTAAATGCCTTTGCAATTTCTTCTGAGTTTGTTAAGATGAGTGGTACAGCAAGAGAATATTTTGTTAATTGATCTTGAATTGTTAGAATAAATTCATTTCCATTATCAGTTATGGGTAATGGTCCTACTATATCCATAGCTACTTTATCAAAAGCGTTCATTGGTGTGTCGGTAATTACCATAGGCTGCTTATTCTTTACCCGCACCAATTTCTTTTTCTGGCAGCTGTTACATGATTGAATAAAGTTCTCTACTTGTGTCTTCATATTATCCCAATAATATTTATGACGAATACGTGAGACTGTTTTTGCAATTCCCTTGTGTCCTCCAACGCTTGATTCATGTGATTCTCGTATAATTCGTAATCTATCTTTGATTTCTGGTACACATATTTGTCCTTTATATACCGTAATTTGAATTTCTGTATTTAAAAATGTTAATCTTATAATGTTACGAATTTTAAACCATGGGATATTTAAGCTGCTTTGGCTTTGAGATATTGCTGCGTAAAGAACATTTTGCGCTAGCATTATACTTCTCAATTCTTTAAATCCGTTATTTATATCTCTTTCTTTAATGTCGTTGTTTAATTCATCTTTCACTATGATGCCAAAAGTCTTTCGATTACTTTTTTGTTGTGTTAAGACGTGTCCGAGAACGCCTTTAAAATTATTTGGTTTATAACATATTTTTCTTTTAATTAATTCTTGTCCTATTTCGTCTATTGGGTTTCCTCTTGTGTCCATGAAATAAATTATGTTATTATTTTTCATCCAAATGTGGTCACGTGAATCCAAAAGATTAACAAACACTGGTACATTTTCTGTAATTCTTGGTTTTTATTTTCTTTAATAGCTTTTCTAACAGGTTTCTTATTTGAATATTTTTTCTTAGACTGTTTCTTAATTTTGATTTTATCTGGGATAGGTTTTGTTGTTTTGCTAACGTTCTTGTTTTCAAGATTTATGGGTTTGGTTTTAGCTTGATAAAACGGTGGCGAAAATATTTTTTCCATTTCTGAACTGCTGCTGGTTTTGTCGGTTGGTGCTTTTATATTACGGTAATTAAATCGTTGCGGCTCCATATCATAGTCCATGTTCTCTTCTACACTTATTTCCATTGCTTCTAGTTCTTTTTTATTAAGCGGAATATTTTCTTCTATTACATTAATGTTATCTATGTCATCTGGCATTTTTTGGATTTTATTTTTAAAATCAATTGATTTTGGTAATGTTCTTTTTAAAGTTGGTGGTTCATGTACATCTGCTTGTACTTGAATATTTGTTTGGACTTGAAAACTATCGCTGGAATCCATTTCCATAGGAATTTGTGTAATTTCATCGAGATTCAAATTTTTATTGTTGATCCGTTTTTTAGGGACACCCGTTGTATAGTCTTCCTTCCTTTTGAGCTTCTTGTGATCGACGCTAGGGGCGGTGTAAACTTCTACTTCAAGTGATGTGGCGCTGTGATCATCTTGACCACGCCCTAAAGGTGCATTCACGGGTGTGGCACTTTCTTTAGGACTGTCGCAACTTTTATTTTCTTCTCCCGAGCTTGAATTTTTAATAATTTTTTTATGTTTCTTACGTTTCCGTTTTCTGCGTAAAGCATAATCAGATGAGCTACTAACATGTTTTCTCTTTTCTCCCTTTAGACAGTTTTTTGAATCGTCAGTTTCATCGTCGGTGTCGTAATAATAAGATTCTGTATCGTCGTCGCTACTGTCCCAAGCTTTTAGAAATTTATCTTTTACAGATTGTTCTTTTCTACTGTCACTGTCATCATATGGAGTTAATTCATGTGGTCTAAGTTTTTGATGAGGAGCAGGATTTCCTGAATCGCTGGTTTCTCGTGCTCTTTTAAAGTAGGATGCGTTATTTTTGTTTCTTGTGTTCTTGCTCAATTGACTTTTCGCTAGAAGATGATAATGCTCGTTTGGCACGTAGCGGATAAACTTTTTGTTCTAATTCGACAGGATTTCGAGACAATGCGTCAGCGTTTTTGTTTTTCTTACCAGGTTTATATTTTATTTGATACTCATACTCGGCTAACTTGAGTCTCCATCGCATAAGTCGTGAAGTTGGATCAGATATGGAATTTAACCATTCCAAGGGTTTGTGATCCATTACTAAAGTAAATTTGCGACCGTAAATATATGGACGAAAATGTTTTACAGCGTATACAAGAGCTAATAATTCTCTTTCAGTAGGAGAGTATCTAGTTTCCGCGTCATTTAACACTCGCGATGCGTATGCTATCGGGAGGTCGTTTCCTATTTTTCCTTGACTTAATATTGCTCCAATTGCAAATCCTGAAGCATCTGTTGTTATGACAAAAGGTTCGTCAAAATTCGGATACTGTAGTATTGGCTCTGAACATAAAGCATTGCGTAGTACGTCAAATGCGTTTTGCTGTTGCTCTTTCCATTCAAAGGCTATAGTTTGCTTTGTCAAGTCTGACAAAGGTTTAGCGATCTTGGAAAAGTTTTCGATAAATCGTCGATAGTATCCGGCAAGTCCAAGAAACTGTTTAATATTTTTTCTTGTTTTTGGTATAGGAAAATTTTTTACAGCATCAATTTTTTTAGGATCTGGTCGTACTCCATTTTCTGTGATTATATGCCCAAGATAAGCGACTTCTCTTTTTAGAAATTCGCATTTGTCTGGCTGCAAAAATAAATTTGCTTCTTCCAGACGTTTCATGAGTCTTTCAAACTTGACTGCGTGTTCGTTAAGAGATCGCGCATAAATTACAATGTCATCGAGATAGACAAACAACTCGATTCCCTGTAATCCAGTCAAAACTTGGTCCATTAATCTCTGAAATGTAGCAGGAGCATTTTTCAATCCAAACGGCATTCGATTATATTCAAAATGTCCATAGGGTGTTGAAAATGCAGTTTTATGTTTGTCCTTTAGATCCATTTCAATTTGATGAAACCCAGATGCTAAATCAAACACAGAAAAATATTTAGCACTTCCAAGCTGATCTAGTATGTCAACGATATTTGGTAGTGGATATGCGTCTCCAATGGTCTTATCATTTAGTGCCCGAAAATCAATTACAAGGCGCCATTTTTTATTTCCCTGAGAGTCATCCTTTTTTGGGACTATCCACAACGGAGAGTTGTATGGCGAACTAGACGGTTCTATAACACCTTTTTCCAACATTGCGTCAACTTGTTTCTGTATTTCCTCTTTATGAATTTGAGGATACCGATATTGCTTGACGTTGATTGGTCGATCATCAGTAGTGAATATTCGGTGTTTGAGAACGCTTGTCGCGCCTAGCGGCTCTTCAGCCAATTGAAATCTTTCCGCATACGTTGTTACTAGACCAATGACGTTGGATTTTTCTTCATCGTTTAAATGATTCAAACGTAATTGTTGTAATATTTTGTTTATACGTGTTTCATGATTTTTATCATTAATACTATCTTGTGTTACGACTTCTTTCTTCTCATGTGCTTCTTCAAACGGATATAACTTTACTGTAGGGACCGCTAATTGTATATCCTCGTCCGATGAATTTATTGCATATAAATATGCAATTCCATGGTGATTAGATACTACGGCGTCACCTAAGTACACCTGTGGTCCTGCGTTCAGTTTAGGAATATATCCGTATTTTGTTTCTGGATTTGCTACTCGAATATAAATCTGTTTTCTTGTTCTAGCTGGAATTGTAACAATTTCATTGTCGTGAAAATAATATGGAGTTCCGTTTACAACTAGACAAGCCCTCGGGTAGTCTATTGTTGCCTTTTGATTTTTAAAGAATTCTGTGCCCAATATTCCATCTTGCTGGATTGGGAAATCGTTGGGAACCACATGAAACAGCACTTCATTACCGAGAATGCGTAATTTAACTACGCCTATGGTGCGAGTGCGTCCCTTTGTTATTCCACTCAGAATGTACACAATTTTTGTATCAATTGGTACCTCTTTAATTAATGAATTCTTCTTAATCAAATTAATATCGGAACCTGTGTCAATCATAAAGTTTCCACGGTTATCAATAATGTCTAGGCTAGGTAAAACGACAGATGGTGGTCTTCCAATTTCGTTGCCTGTGATTCTTACGCTTGCGATTCTGTTGGTGCTTCTTGCGGGCTCACAAGGCGCACTTGGGGCCGTTCGTTCAGCGCTGCGCCTGCTCGCTGACCCCGTTCTTGGTTTCCCGAAAATCCTTGTGGTCTGCGGGTGTTATTCATTTGAATCCCCTGAGTTCTGGGAGCTTCGTTCACTTGATTTCCACGAGCTCTTAGATTATTATTATACTCCCGTTTTCGACATTGTTCAAGGCAGTGACCAGGAGTTTTACAATAACGACAGAATAGTCCTACGTTTTGCGAGTTTGTAAAATTTGGGCGATTTCCGCGATTAATATTTTGAGCATTAAAATTAT
Source organism: Cardiocondyla obscurior (assembly GCF_019399895.1). NCBI lineage: Eukaryota > Metazoa > Arthropoda > Insecta > Hymenoptera > Formicidae > Cardiocondyla > Cardiocondyla obscurior. Next base: position 16,074 of record NC_091872.1, on the reverse strand, counting down.
TAAAGTTTGAATTTCGTGGTAGTACTGTTGGTATTATTTGTCTCATATTTCGATTTGGAATTCTTGGCTGTAAAGCTCTACATTCGGCGCGAACATGACCAGTGTTTTTACAATATGAACAGATTTTAGGTTGCCATTGTACGTGAGAAACTTGCGCGAGAGGATTTATAGTACTGCATGAATATGTATCATGTCCATATCCTAAGCAATTGTTACAGCGAATTGACTGCATAAGTCCTTCCGTTATTTTTACTCGTTGAGCGTGTTCATTATATTCTACTTCCGCTTTTATAGCACTTTCTATCGCATTATTTAACGAAGTCGGATCTCTAGGATAAATTCTCGTATAAATGTCAGTTTTTAATCCGGTTAAGAAATTTCGTACCGCATTATTTTCTGCAGAGCTTATAAATGGCATTACTTGGCTTGGATTTTCTGTTTGATAACAGGATTTTAATTGATGCAATATCATAGATACACGACTGCCATAATCAACTACAGACTCTTCCGGATGCTGTGTTACTTTTGAAAGTTCTCCATGCAATTGTGAGGATGAATAGACAGGTGCAAATCTGGTTCTTAATACTGTCAACAGCGTATCTATGTCATTATATTCTCCGCTTAATGCTACTCTTAGCGCGGGACCCACTAATTTATTTTTTATTATTTGAACAAGTCCATACTCGGCATGAGGAGCTACCATATTTCTGGCATGCATACAGCTAGTGACAAATTGATTGACAGGCATGTTTTTGCCGTCAAACGGGAGAATCGTTTCCCCCGCATCGCGTAGGCTTACGTATGACATTGCTCTACGATTCACGTTATCCTCGTTAACACTCATGCTTCCAATTTGATGAGTTAATGAGTCAATGTTAGCTTCTACAGACATTTCTGTGTTTTAATAAATTATAAAATAAGATGTGCACACTTACATGGAATGTACGGCCAGAAATAAGATGATTATGTAGAATTCCATTTAAATAATTTTGCAGTTCCTTAAGCGTATCCTTTATCTCCGCAATTTCCCTTCGGAAAATTTCTCTTTTTCAGATAACGATAAGATGTCCGTTAATCTGTTTATAAACGAGCTTTTCCACTTAAGGGAATATCTTTAAATCCAAAAATATTTCTCAATTCTTTATGGATTTTTAAAGTACTCCACGGGGATGGTATTTTGTAGTGTATCCCACCGTTGCCACCAAAAATTCTATCCTTACATGTGACGTCCTGAAGTCCGAAGTGGTCTCGAGACCTGGTTCGACCATGTAATGATGAATAATAATAATTAAAGGGTTCTTCTGCGGTTAAGGAGGCTAAAACTCCAAGATAAAGGTCACTTAATGATTCACTGTTGAAGAGTTGATGATTTGTTCCCAGAGTAGATTTATTGTTGAACACAAATTTTTACAATATTTCAATATAATTAGTAAAGTTGGTATTATAGTTTAACGAATTTGTAATATGCGTATTTTTATTTATATCTTGACAGCGATAAAATTGTAGCGCGAGAAAGTTAAAAGTAAAAGGGGTTGAATAATAGTAGAAGTAACTGAAGTAGTGGGCGCGATAAAAGCTGGCTTATGGTTTTCTGAACTGCTTATATACTATTTTAGAACAATGGAAAGGAGTAGTTCTGACCTTGACAATCCTTATTTGGTTACAGAGTTTCAGATTGGTCCACGTAGGTTCAACCTTGGTTCCTTATATGGTAACGAATTTCGCTATTGGCTTGAAAGGCTGGCCTTGGTTCGAGAAAGTGTTTTGTCATGACTCAGAACTATGACTCACAAGTAAGCTCTGTTTTTCTATTATTTTATCTGATGGCCTTTAAACATACTTTACATAAATTGTCTAAGAAATGTCTTAGAGTATGTTTAAAGTATTAATAAATTCAGTCTTAGATCTCTCCATTTTTTCCTTGTGTTAACATAATATTATATATATATATATATTTTATAGTTTAAATTATTGAATGTAAAAGCTATTTTCTTTATGGGACTCAAGGATATATCCTTGAGTCTATTTCTGTATTGAAGGCAGTGAGAGTGCTGGTTAAAATCTACTTTCTACCGCACTAGGTTTTAATACTTGGTTTAGATAGAAACAATTCTTCTATTTTAATCATTAATTAACTAAAGGATATTTATATATTTTATTTTATATATAAAAGAGTTGTTTCTTTACATTATACATATTTTCCAAGTGTTTAACTAAAGCATTTCTTATTTTTTATATATAATATAGATTTTATATAATAATAATAATTATTATAATTGTTAGAAGTTGTTAAGTTTGTTAATTGTTCTCTACTGTTATTGTTTCTATTACAGGATAGCAGAGATAAGACCAGAGTTGCTATTTATCAACTAATAATAGGATGGTAAGAATTACATGCTTTAGTATATCTATATATATATAGAATAAAAGTTTTAAAAATTCATAAAAGCTAAATTAATAGGAATTAAGAAAAGTTATTTTGCAGGGATTAATGATTCATTATAGTCTTTAACTTCTATTATAAAATTTAAAGAAGGTCAATTGTTAACTTGAAATTGTTTATAACAATTTATTAATTTGTTTATTAATATAAGATTTTTAATTACTCAGTTGTGCGTTATAGCGATGAGTCTTTGTTCCGTTCGTAGTTGGTTATTAGGAGCATTAGTTTAGAAAATGTTGGTGTTACTATTTTGTGTCATTTGTGTCGGTCTCTGATTTTGAACAGTGGTCATAACTCGAGAACTAAAAGAGTTAGAAAGAAAATGTTTAATAGTTTTTTAAATGGGAGCTCAAATGTGACAAAATACACGTAACAGAATTTTGAATAATTGGATAGTGTTTTATTTGTTTATAACAATTTGGATAATTAACTAATTAAGAAAGTTTATTTATAGAACCATTTTTATTCCTTTATTCAATTACTTTATAAATAAATTAATAGTTTATTAATATTTTATAATTTAAAAGGTCTTTTATTAACTTTTGTATCTCTTGTTTTTCAGCAAAAAGGTATTCCAGTTCTTCAAATTATCGGAGTTTGTAAAATTCCTATATCTCGGAATCTATGAGGAGTAGAAGAAAGTATAATATATGGATTTGGGGTAATTTTGCAAATGCCGAAGGATGTACGGAACAGAATTTGAAAATAATGTACTTGTTTAATTTGTTTATAACAAATTTAATAATTAATTAATAAAGAATAACTTTTATAAAAGTTAATTTGAATATTTATTTACTCTTAATACAAATATAATTATAAGTTCTTGAAATGTTGCAAATAAAGGGAGTTCTCTCTGTACGTGTGTTGAAATGTATGTATGTATGGGTAAGAGTAAAAGTTTAAAAATTCGTAGCTGCTAAACTAATAAAAATTAAGAAAAGATATTTAGTATACGTTAATAATTCATAGGGAAGTATGATTTAGCGTTATAAAATTTGCGTGTTAATGGTTATTAAATTTAATTTATTTATAACAATATACTATTAATGCCCACAAAGGTATAAGTCTATATGGGTTTTTTAGATGGAAAATCATAGGGCTCTTCACATCTAAGAGGATATGGCTTGATCTTTAATGGTTTAATAATTATTAAGGATTTTACGCGGCTGATGTATCAGGAGAACATGAGTGGGTAACTTTAAAAATTTATAAGTCCAAAACTAAGGCAGATTAAGAAATGGTTTATAAGGGTTTGTTATTAGTTATTTAAGGCTCTTTAGAACGTATATAACAAAAATTAAAAATTATTAAATTTTTAATTTTATGTTGGTTGATCGAGAGTCTAAGTTCTATAAGAGAGCTCACGCGGCTAAGTCCATCGTATATTCTGTGCGGCTAAGTCCATCTCGAAATTCATACTTAGTAATTTTTATAGATGAAAAGACAAGAGTACGCGCGGCTAAGTCCTATGCCTTTACCATTCTGCGGCTAAGTCTTTGTACGTACATTTATATATATGGTTCGAGGACCGATTGACTCCGGGTATTATTTAAATTAATTAGGTATGCAAGGTGAGTAAAAATTATTATTAGGGTATGGTTTTAAAGGAAAAGGTTCAAGGTTTAATTTAAATTAATCAGCATATTTTTATGATTATTATTTTTAAAAATATTAAGGGTTAAACTTGTGGTCCCGGTAATTACCGTTAGACGCAGATATATATGTATGTACATTGGCACTTACTGGGACTTTTGCCTTATAACGGGTGACTTTTCCTTTAATTCTTTTTATAAATTAGGTTTTTGATTTTATATAGAAAATGTTATAATAAAAGTTATTATAGGTCTTATAGGCTTTTCAAAAAAAATTATAATTAATATTGTTTATGGTTTATTATCAAAAGTTATATATTATAAGTTATATATATATTATTATTTAATAATGGTGTGATTATTTTCATATATTCTGTTTCTATAGAGAGAGACGAATACAGCTATATAATTTTTTCTATCAGTTATATTGTTTTTTATATTTTATTTTATTTTTATACGATTTGATTTGTGGTTCCTTAGTTTCATAAGAGAAAGTTGAACTGAGAGATTCAAATTCAGGAAATTTTTATATCTCGGAAACTATTACAGATACCGAAAAAATGGTATATACAAAAGTTTTTGTATTTTTAACAACAAGATTGATAGCCATCACAGTTTTTATATTTTATATATAATTTTAATTGTTTATAACAATTGATATTAAAAAATGTCTTATTATGAAACTGTTATTTTTACGTATGTTGTTACCGTAAGACAGAAGAACATGTTTCTATATATTTTTTATTTATATATCATTGTTATAAGTTTTATTTTCAATAGTTAATAATTGTTCATAAGATTTGTTAGTAGGAGTTGTCACAAAATGTCGGTTTCTTGGGTCTACATGTGTAATTGAGTGTAGTTAGAGTAAATTTAATGGGTCAGGTTATGATTGGTTGGCTCTGGTCTTGACTTAAAGTGGACTTATTGTAGATGTCGCTTGTGTCTCATAAAAGATTTGTCGAGTGACTGTACTACAAGTAGTGACAAGTGGTGAAATTTATGAATGCCGGTGTAGTTGGTGTAGTAGAATTATTTTTAATAATATGATTTTTGAAAAATTTTCGCCGGTGGTGAAGTTTTTACCCGTGTTAATAAAACGTCTCCTAGTCGTCGCAGGATGTGACAAAGACCGGTCTTTGTGTACACAGACTGTACAGGCGTCATTGCAAAACTTGTAATATTTATTGCCTACTTTGCGCAGTTAACGTCGATAGACTCAAAGGTAATTTTATTCTTGTTACTGGTCATTACCTCTGTCTTAAAACGTTCTGCGTTTTACATAGGTGTCACGACTTCAAATTAATTTTAAAGATTTCTGAACCTTATTTGAATTGCAATCATTGCCGGTTAGTCCATCGCGATTTTTCTTGGTACTTAAATCTCAGCGGCGATCAAGTTTTTTTACAGAATAATCTTGTTGAGATATTTATAGAGTTTAACTACTATTTAATTTATTTTAATAAATGTGTCCACGACACCCTTATGTACGGATACCTGCTCGCGTTTATTTCAAAGATTTAACTAGATTGGTTTTTAATTGGTAGGCTCACGCTTGATGTGAGACCAGATATCGTTATTTCGAGCAGAAAATTATGCGTCTTTTATTTTGTGAACGGTGTATGCGTAGAACTGGACATCTTATTACCGATTTTGTCCGCGTACACTCGCATTAATTGCTTATTGGATTAAATTGTGGCAAACGCAAGTGTAGTAATTGTGGCGTTTTAATTGTTAATTCGCAACGTCTGGCAGTGCTTAAAGTGTCAAAAAACTATTCTGTTATTTTTGAATTACCTCGAGCAAAATCGCATCAAGCAGCCGTACTTGGATAACGAACCTACCATAACGTTATAGATTATCAAAAGTTCCCACGGAATAAATTTAGTTTTTACCCTGTCAAAATATCGTGATCTTATTATTGCCTAGGCCCGTGGTCCAAAATCGTTATAAACGCCCGCGACCACCGGGACGTAACAACTAGTTTTTAATTATTTCCATAAATTTAATTTCTTTAGTTTTGGTGTCAAAGATCTTGGGGTGTTTAAGATAGTAAAAGTTTTTGCAGTGTCTGGAATAGAAGATGCGTCCAAAGTTAAATCTGTTGTGTCTATTACTGGCAGAGTCGGTGGTCTCAAAGATCGTTAAAATTGTCGTATTTGCAAAGGTGTTAGAAATGTTCCTGCTTTCAATAAATATTTTGGTTTTGCCTTTTCTGCCGCTGCTTTTCTTTTCAAAAATTCTATCCGGGCGCGTTTACGTTTGCCGGCTCTGTGTTTAAATTTCAGATTATCTAAGGTAAAAGGAAAAGATATGATAAGCGATTTTAGCAATTAAAATGCTCACGCTTGAGGATAATGTTGTGGAGTGTTGTAAAGGCGGCGGTGTAGCAGATGAATGCTAACGCCTTAGTCTAAGAGCGGAATAGCTATTGCTAGCTTTTGCTGGTGTAAGTGTAGTGTAAAGTTAATAAAATTTGTATATATGTAACGCGGTATGGCCGCTTGTGTTAGTGTAATGAAATAAAAAAGAATAATAGAAATTATAGAAAAGACTTGGTCATCGGAGCAATCGCTTGTGGCGCAGTTCTTGATTCTAGCGCTATCGTGTTACGGCACGAAGCGGAGTAGCTCTTCAGAACTGGATGAATTCGTAAAATAAAGATTTGTATTATTCGCCGAGCTAGAGAGACGCTTGTCGATGCTATTGCTTGTCTTGCTGATAGTACATGGACACTTTTGCCTCTCAAGCAATGTAGCAATTCAAACGTTAATGCTTATGGGGCGGTCCAGCGCTTCAATATCGTCGCTAATAAAGCGGAGTAGCACTTTGGAACACTCTTTTGCTTGGCGGGTCTTACACGTTTGCTTCACTTTACAAACACGGATTAAAAAAAGAAAATAGAAATAAAATGGATCAGCAGAGTAGCAATTATATGAATGCGCCTATAAAGCAAATAGAATCAAAGTGTATTTATTTTTTAAAATGATATCACATCCACGCTGTCGCCTGTTAACAAAATTTATAGACGTTGAGTCATATGGAGCGAATTTGCATACGCTCAAACTGACTAGTAGCGCATTAACGTTAAGTGTCAATGAGGCAAGTGTTAGCGCATCAATGTCACAAATTTGAAAAAAATAAATTACTCAGAGTTTGTGCTAATAGAGCTAAGTCACACCGACATGCTAACGCTAAATTTAGGTTAAATTAAACGACGTAGAGACCAAATAGTGTAACCGTTGACTCGATTATTGATTATAATATTTAATGCAATAAAAAACAGTACAATATAATTGGTAATCGATTCGCGTTTAAGGTAAGTTGTCATAGATTTATACTATTAGTTTCAATTAAATTATCAATTTAAATTGCAATAGCTTACAAAAATGAATTAAATTTAAAATAGAATTGACCACGTTAGCTAATTTAAGTGTAATTTCTTAGGTTTAAAAAGTGAATAAAACTTACGTTGTTAATGTTAAAAAAAATTAATATTTTGAGGCGTTAATTGATTTTAAATGTAACCACCGGCCTGTGAATGTAGTTCCAGGCGTTGGATGTTTTACGAAAATAATCCTTGAAGTAGAACAATAGAACTAAGCAGAGTTGCAAGTGTATTGCTAACGCTCTCACAAAAATTAGTCTTAATGACAGGTATAGAGAATAGACTGGCACAGACGATGTGCACTGTATGACTGATTAAATCCGACTGGCACCGGAGCGGGGCACCGCTTGAGCTTATTACGATTGTCTCGAGGTTTGCGCATGGTGTCGGCATTGTTCATTTTTAAAACGAAAGATGTTGAGAGTTGGTCGATAAAATATTTTTTACTATCGGCAACCTAAAATGTATTTTGCAAAATTCTTGCGGATGTTGGGATTTAGCTTTTAGACAACGAGATAAACACAAATTCCAAATTCGCAAAATTACGGCTTATTACCACGCGTTGAATCGACGATCGCGCGGCAACCCCAAAATCATTAATCACCTACAATACCGCCTGACACCAATTAGTGTGGTCCTAAAAAAGCCGAACTTAGACAACATCCTAAAAACGATTCTTGCAGGCAGGCGTACGGAAACCATTTACAACGCCATATCCTGCAACTTCATCAAGGAACAAAAAAAAACACCGCAAAGTACAGTCGAAATGCCAGCAGTGGGTGAACCAAACTAATAGTTACATTTAATTCTTTGTGCATCTGCTCCGCAAGTCACATCCGACTAGACTAGCTTATTCTTGTTTAGACTTGCTCAACTTTTTTTAACTTTCACTTTACCCTATTGTTCTGTGATATTTCCTAACTTTCATTTTTTTATTTTTTGGTCCTATTGTCATTCGGCACTCTGCAGTGAGTGTTGTTTTTACTTTTTCTCCTGGCTTGTAGAAGTTTGGTAAAATTTTGTGCATGATTATTTTAAATTTTATTTGCATCAATGAAACTTGATTTCTGTCATTATGTATAATGTGCCTGTCCTGTCGATCCGTGCCACAGCACACTAGTAATACTCGCGACACGGCTCTATTAAACTCGACTCATACGCTAACTGAATAGTTAGACACAGGCCGCTGTGTCCATAAAGTATATAGACGGCATCGCAAAACTCGCGATAATTGTTGTTTAACCTGCGCACTCGACACTGATAAACTTAAAATTATTTTTGTTCTCGTTACCGGACATTATCTTTGTTTGGGATTTTCCTATAATTCTTCAAGGTGCCATCACTGTAAAATAATTTAAAAAATTTTTGAGTCGTATTAAGATTGTGATTACTGCCGATTAGTACGTCGCGATTTTTCCCGTTGTTTAACCCTGAGTGGAGATAGAATATTTTTTTAAAACAATTCCGTTGAGATTTTTATAGAAACTTTAACTACGGTTTAGTTTACATTAATAAATGTGTCAAGGCAACCTTGCGCGCGTGCACCCACCTGTAAAATCTCGTTGGATTTAACTAGAGTATATTAATAACTGGCTAGCTCATGCCACTTGCGAAGCCAGGTATTGATTGTATGAGCAAAAGTAACGCGTCTTTTTTTTTGAAGGTGTATGCTTAGATCTGGGCAACTTTCTTCGGATTTTTATTACGTACCATCCCATAAAATCAACATCGGCTTAAGTCAAAGGAAATACGAATGCAGTAACTGCGGTGTGCTTGTCGCGATTTGCAAAATATCAGACATTGCCCACTGTGTTAAAAAGCAATATTGTTATTTTTAAATTACTTTAAGCAAAACTCGCAGGATTAACCTTACTTAAATAGCAAAGCGACTATTATTTGTATTAAATATCAAAGAGTTGCCTTAACGTAAATTGATTTTATTTCGTTAAATTATTGTTACTCCCGTAATTGCTTAAACCCGTAGTTTAATTCCGTCTTAGACGTCCGCAACTGCCGAGACGTAACATTTGCGATACAGTGAATAATTTTTTAGGGAAAGTTAATAATTATTATATTTATATACGGTATTAGACGCGCTTGTCCAATAGTGGGCTCATTAATTTTTGGTAAAATTAAGTTTTGTTTTAACATTTTAGCCCTTAATCGCATGGTTGTCCGGTTTATAGATAAATATTACCAAACTATTTTTTCGATATAAAATATTGTTTTGCGTGTTTCTTATTATGGTCATGTAATGATTTGGAAACTGGTACGGTATATTAACATTATTAAATATTTTGTTGTTGGACTGATCGCTTGAAATAGAGTTGCTATCTGATATATCTGATACTGTTACGTCCCGGTAGTCGCGGGCGCCCAAAGCGGATTCGGACTACGGGCCTAGGCAATTGTGGGAGTTACGATAATTTAACAAAATGGGATTGATCTACTTTAAAGCAATTCTCTGATATTCGATGCAGATGATAGTTGCTTCGATATTTAAGTAGGGTTGATCTTGCGGGTTTCGTTCGAGGTAGATTAAAAATAACCGTATAGCTTCTTGGCACTGTAGGCAATGTCTGATATTTGCGAGTCGGCGACTAATACCCAGGTACACATTATATTCTTCGAGACTCAAGCCGTATTAATTCGCATGGTAAAGTCGAAAGTTGCCAGATCTAAGCATACCTCGGCAAGAACGCGTCTTTTTGCTCGTATAGCGGTATCTGGTCTCGCAAGTCGCGTGAGCTAACCAATTAATAATTATTCTAGTTATATCCAACGGGATTCTGTAAGTGGGTACGCGCTGCAAGTCCTAACACATTTATTAATTCAGACTAAACCGTTGTTAACGTTTCTATGAAAATCTCAACGAATTTTCAAATATACTATCTTTGCTCAGAGTTAAGTAGCGAGAAAAGTCGCGACGTACTAACCGACAATAATCGCAGTCTCGGTACGACTTAGAAATCTCTAAAACAATTCTACAGCTATGGCACTTAGTAGAATCGTGAGAAGGTCCCAATCAAAGGTAATGCCCGGTGACAAGAACGAAATTGATTTTAAATCTATCGGCGTCGAGTGCGCAGGCAACAATAATTATCGCGAGTTTCTAACCGTCTATACTACTATGAACACAGCGGCCTATCTAACCATTCGGTCAACGTATGGGTCGAGTTCAATAAAGCAATGTCGCGAGAATTATTAGTAGGTTGCGGCACAGATCGACAGGGCGGGCACATTATACATAATGATGCCAAGTAAAATATAGAATATTCATGCACAAGATTTTAACTAAATTTTTCAAGCCAAAGAGAAGTTAGAGACGACCCTCGCTGCGGGGTGCCGTATCAGGTATAGACAATGGGACGAAAGGTGGAAAAATGAAAGCTAGGAAATTCCACAGGACAATAGGGTAAAGAGAAAGTTAGAAAATTCCACAGGACAATAGGGTAAAGTAAAAGTTGCACAAGTCTGGACAGGAATGCGCTGGTCTAGTCGGATGTGACTTGTAAAATGAATGCAAGAGAAATTAAATATGACTGTTAATTTGGCTCACCCACTGCTGGCATCTTGATTGTACCTCGCGGTGTTGCCTCTTTTTCTCCTTGATGAAGTCGGAATCGCAGGATACGGCGTTCTCTCGTGGACGGTTTCCGTACGCCTGTTTGCGGGAATCGTTTTTAGGGATGTTGTCTAAACTCGGCTTCCTCAGGACCACGGTGATCGGTGTCAGGCGGTATCGTCGGTGGCTGGTGATTCTGGGGTTGCCGCGAGTAATAAGCCGTAATTTTGCGAATCTGATATTACCGACCGCCACGACGTGATTTGGAATTTGTCATGTAGGAATTTCACAAAAGTATTATACTATTAAATAAAGTCAATAAAAATTTTAGGGTAAAAGCGTGCAGTGCGTCTGCACCACTTTCAACATTAGAATGCCTGTTAGATCGATTCTTAAAAACGTGCAGTGCGGCTGCACCAGAATTAATTGTCGATCACACAGGATTTTGAAATATTGTTAATAAATTGAAATTGTGAAACAATTGAAATTGGTCAAAATAGGAATTTAGGATGTTACTGAATTTAACACAAAAAATTATTTTTAACAATTAAAATAAATTTTTAAATTTACGTTACACTACTGGTTACAATTATAAAGTATAAAGTTGAACTTATTTCGTTAGGCTTGTATAATGTAAGACCCGCACATAGGATAAACTCTCTAGGAAGAGATGCAAAGTTTGAAGTTGGAAATAGAAGTGACGGTGCAACTGAGCTCCGGGCTCTACCGGCGCTGCCTTCCTAGCGCTTAGGTGGTATGAGAGTAGGTAGGAATAGCAGCGTTCGGCGCTGCCGGCCGACTGGAGGTAAAACGGTGGTGGTGGGAATAGCGGCGTTCGGCGCTGCGGGCCGCATGGAAGTGGAAGCCTTTGTAGACGGGAATAAAGTTAAACTACTGATTTCTAGCGTCGGCGTGAATAATGCTAAGCTACTGAATATAACGTTGGCGCAACTAATGCTATACTACGCATGAAGTAAAGTGTGATATAAATTTATATATGTCTTACTTTTTACGCATTACATACATAATTATTAAATTGTACTTAAATGTATTCGCAAAAATATTCCTATGAAATACATGTTTTTAGCGGGACGTAAGGATCACAAAGTTCAGCGTGTTGCGGCTTCCGATCAAGAGATTTTCATTTGCTCGAGACCACGAAATATTAACTTTTACAATTTATAAGGCATCTGGCACTGGCATTCTCCAGTATAAAATAGTGATTATAGTCGGTTTACTATCTAAATATGGTTGGTCTTCCGGATTTTCGAGATAAGTTAGAAAACAATTTATCGTTTCTGTACACAGGGGCAGTCGGATACTACTCGAATTTGCTATCAAAACACTACAATTGCTACATTCATATTTTTGCTGTATTCCAATAAGAATGCGATGAGATACAAATACGTAGTTAAATTCTGAAGTCGGATATCCAGAATTAAACATGCATTTACGGCAAAAAAAAGGCGTAATTTTTGTTCAAAGTGACGGTACCTGATTTTGCACGTAGCTTGGAGCAACCAATTGATAATTGGTTAATCCCAAGGAGCTGTGTTAATGGGCATTTGAGGACGGAGTCTTGATTTGGACACATTTATGTTCTTTACTAAGATTCGCCTCCCATATAATTGATAAATATTTCTACTGATTCTCTAACAAATATACTGTATCTCCGCTCAATTCAAAATAACGTACGAAATCGCGATGAACTAAGGGCAAATGCCACAATTTCTGTAAGTTTCCGACAGCTCTAATTTTAATCCGCACTCGCGACACTTTAATGTACTAAGAGCGTTCCCGAAATATAGGTAAAGATCAACAACGTGCACAAATTGGATTTAAAGAGTCTATTAATGGTGCACAACCGAGACAATATAATTCACGAGTTTTGCGATGTTGATGGTATATTTTATACACAGCAAGCGTTTGCTATTTACTTCAGTCTAGTAGCAGTTAGATTTAATAACGCGTAGTTTTTTTGTTGATTCTACAGTAATTATTCTGACTCGGCGGGCACATTTCCGTTTAAGATACACATTACAAATAAGATTGGCAGGTACTTACCCGATCTCGGCATCTTATTTGCGCTGCTTTGATTGCTTCCTCTGCGTTTCTATGAATTCAGCATTACAGTTTTTGACTTTTTCTATGATAGATTTTCATGCGAAACTCTCCTGCGTGGGTCGTCCTTCAGGATGTCGTTCAAAAAGGCCTTTTACGACGTAGGTAATTGGCTTCGATAATAGTGCAAAGTTCCGCGAAAGTATCGATTTAACGCGTGATAATATGCGGTGATTTTACGTAATTATATAGTTATATTTGTATTAAGTAAATATTTAAAGAACTTTTATAAGTTATTATTTATTAATTAATTATTAAATTTGTTATAAACATATTAAACAAGTACAATATTTTTAAATTCTGTTCCGTACATCCTTTGGCATTTGCAAAATTACCCAAAATCCATATATTATACTTTCTTTTACTTCTCATAGATTCCGAGATATAGGAATTTTACAAACTCCGATAGTTTGAAGAACCGGAATACCTTTTACTGAAAAACAAGAGATACAAAAGTTAATAAAAAACTTTTAAATTATAAAATATTAATAAACTTTTAATTTATTTATAAAGTGATTGAATAAAGAGAATAAAAGTGGTTCTATAAATAAACTTTCTTAATTAGTTAATTATCAAATTGTTATAAACAAAACACTATCAATTATTCAAAATTCTGTTACGTGTATTTTGTCACATTTAAGCTCTCATTTAAAAAACTATTAAACATTTTCTTTCTAACTCTGTTAGTTCTCGATTTATGAGCACTGTTTAAAATCAGAGACCGACACAAATGACACAAAATAGTAACACCAACATTTTTAACTAATGCTCTAATAACCAATTACGAACAGAACAAAGACTTGTCGCTATAACGCACAACTGAGTAATTAAAAATCTTATATTAATAAACAAATTAATAAATTGTTTTAAACAATTTTAAGTTAATAATTGTCTTTCTTTAAATTTTATAGTAAAAATTAAAGACTATAATAAATCATTAATCCCTGCAAAATAACTTTTTTTAATTTATATTAATTTACTTTTTATGAATTTTTAAAACTTATTTTATATATATACAAATATACTAAAGCATGCAATTCTTACCATCCTATTATTAGTTGATAAATAGCAACTCTGGTTTTATCCCAGCTATCCTGTAATAGAAACAACAACAATAGAGAACAATTAACAAACTTAACAACTTCTAACAATTATAATAATTACTATTATTATATAAAATCTATGTTATATATATATAATAGGAAATGCTCTAATTAAATACTTGAAAAATATGTATAATGTAAGGAAACAACTCTTTTATATATAAAAAATTAATATATAAATATCCTTTAATTAATTAATTATTAAAATAGAAAAATTGCTCTAAACCAAAATATTAAAACTTAGTGCGGTAGAAAGTAAATTTTAACCAGCACTGTCACTGTCTTTAATACAGAAATAGACTCAAGGATATATCCTTAAGTCCCATAAAAAGAATAATTTTTACATTCAATAATTTAAACTATAAAATATATATATATATACATATTATTATGTTAGTATTAGGAAAAAAGGAAGAGATTTAAGACTGAATTTTTTAATACTTTAAACATACCCTAAGACATTTCTTAAACAATTTATGTAAAGTATGTTTAAAAACCATCAGATAAAATAATAGAAAAACAGAGCTTACTTGTGAGTCATAGTTCTGAGTCATGACAAAACACTTTCTTGAACCAAAGCCAGCCTTTCAAGCCAATAGCGAAATTCGTTACCATATAAAAAACCAAGGTTGAACCTACGTGAACCAATCTGAAACTCTGTAACCAAATAAAAATTGTCAAGGTCAGAACTACTCCTTTCCATTGTTCTAAAATAGTATATAAGCAGTTCAAAAACAAGCCAACCTTTATCGCGCTGCTACTTTAGATACTTTTACTACCATTTCTACGATTTTTTCGCGCCCAGAAGATATAAATAAAATACGCATATTATAAATTCGTTAAACTATAAGACCAACTTTACTAATTATATTAAAACGTAAAAATTTGTGTTCAACAATAAATCTACTATGGGAACAAATTATCAACTCTTCAACAGTGAATCATAAAATGACCTTTATCTTGGAGTCTTAGTCTCCTTAATTGCAGAAGAACCCTTTAATTATTATTATTCATCATTACATGGTTGAACCAAGTCTCGAGACCATTTCGGACTTCAGGACGTCACAGCAGTGACGTCAACAGATGTCACGTGACCATTTTCAGCGGCCTACTTTCTCCAGGGGCGAAAATATTGACAAAAAACAAAAAAAATTTTTGTTCCGTAAAATAAAAAATTTAAAAATCTCTTTTACCGACCAATTATAAATTAAAAAATTTGCTTTTTTGACCAATATTAAGTCGGTAAAACAAAAATCTGCAATACAAACAGTCGATAAAAAATTTTTGCGCCAGATTTTGGCCGACGACAAAAACAACAATTTTTTAATTTTTGGCGCAAAATATTTTAATCTAAAAAAAATCTGCTTTACCGACCGATTATAAATTAAGAAACCTGTTTTACCGACCGATAGTAAATCGGTAAAACAGGAATCTATCAACAGTCGGTAAAAATTTTCGCGCCAGTTTTGGCCGACGACAAAAACAATAATTTTGGGCTTTTGGCGCAAAAAATTGATCCGTCAAAAAAAATCTGTTTTACCGACCGATTCAAAATTAAAATCTGTTTTACCGACCAATACTATGTCGGTAAAACAGAATCTACATTACAAAGTCGGTAAAAAATTTTCGCGTCAGATTTTTGGCCAACGAAAAAAAAATTTTGGGCTTTTATCGCAAAAAATTTTGGTCTGTAAAAAATCTGTTTACCGACCGATCATGAATTAAAACCTGTTTTTACCGATCGAAATAAAGTCGGTAAAACGAAAATCTACATTACCATCAGTTAATAAAACTAAAATTTGCTTTATTAATAAAATAAAAATTCAAAAAAACAAAAAAACCAAAAAAACAAAAATCAAAAA